>NW_024062714.1:0-265000 GCF_006381635.1 Hibiscus syriacus
CCACAAGAAGGAAGCCAATTGGTAACAAATGATTCTTCAAAATCAAGCGAAATGGTGATGATCAAGTTGAAAGGTATCGTGCAAGACTGGTGGTCAAAGGATATGCTCAAAAAGAATGTATTGATTTCAATGAAATATTTCTCTTGTGGTTCGACTAACAAGAGTTCGAGTAGTTTTGGAAATGTGTGCTACATTGAACTTACATCTAGAGCAACTAGATGTTAAAACAACTTTTCTTCATGGAAATCTTGAAGAAGAGATTTATATGCTCCAGCCTGAAGGATTTGAAGAAAAAGAAAAGAATAACTTGGTTTACAGGTTGAACAAATCTCTGTACGGTCTAAAGTAGGCACCGAGGGTTGGTATAAGAGATTTGATTCCTTCATTATGTGCCTTGGATACAACAGACTTAATACATACCCTTGTGCTTATTTCAAGAGGTCTGGTGATAACGATTTTGTTATATTATTGTTGTATTTGGATGACATGTTGGTTGCAGGACCCAACAAAGATCATATTGAAGAATTGAAGACACAACTGGCTAGGGAATTTGAAATGAAGGACTTGGGATCAGTAAACAAGATTTTAGGGATGCAAATTCACCGAGACAGAAGTAATAGGAAGATTTGGCTTTCACAAAGAATTACTTGAAAAGATCTTGTCAAGATTCAACATGCAAGATTGTAAGTCAATTTCTACCCCTCTTCCTATTAACTTTAAATTATCCTCCAGTATGAGTCCTAGCAGTGAAGAAGAGAGGATGGAGATGTCTCGAGTACCGTATGCATCGGCAGTGGGAAGTTTAATGTTCACTATGATATGCATAAGACCAGACATTGCACAAGCAGTGGGAGTGGTTAGTCGGTACATGGCGAATCCATGCAAAGAGCATTGGAATACAGTAAAGAGGATCCTGAGATACATCAAAGGGACCTCAAATGTTGCATTATGTTACGGAGGATCAAATTTATTAATCAATGGGTATGTAGATTCTGACTATGCAGGGGATTTGGATAAAAGCAAATCTACTACAAGGTATGTGTTCAAAGTTGCTGGTGGAGCTGTAAGCTGGGTTTCAAAATTGTAGTCTGTTGTGGATACATCCACAACAGAGGCAGAATATGTAGCAGCTACACAAGCCAGTAAAGAAGCAATTTGGTTGAAGATGCTATTGGAGGAGTTTGGGCATAATCAAGAGTATGTCTCTCTGTTTTGTGACAGTCAAAGCGCCTTGCATTTAGCAATGAATCCATCATTTCATTCAAGGACAAAGCACATACGAGTTCAGTACCATTTCATTCGTGAAAAGGTGGAAGAAGGGACGATAGATATGCAGAAGATCCATACCAAAGACAACATAGCAGATTTCATGACGAATGTGATCAATACTGATAAATTTACTTGGTGTCGATCCTTCTGTGGCCTGTCAGAGACGTAAGCAACATGATGATACAAGGTAGAAAGAATGATGTGAAGATATGATTGTTCCAATCAAATCTTCAAGTGGGAGATTATTGAAAAGTCAAAGATTGGTGTGCATAAATGCACCGAAAGTTGCTGCAAATTGATTGAAAATTTTCCACCGAAAATTAAGCAGTTTTTGTTGAAAATGTGAAAGGGTAAAATACCCAATTTAGTTATTTTACTTTTAGGGTATTTACAAGTTTAGTCCTTAAGCTTTAACTATAAATACCCTAGCTCATTTAGCTTCAAAACCATCCCAAAGCATTCTAGCTTTCTTCCAATACTAGAGAGAATTTAGAAAGTTTCTTGAGAGTTGTTTTCTCCTTTATCAAGAGAATTATCATTTTTCTCCTTGGTCGATCGAGAGAAGTTGTAATTCCTATTTTCTCATAGTAAAATTCTTCTACCGTTGCCCGTGGTTTTTACCCTATATTATTTAGGGGTTTTCCACGTAATTTTGTGTCTCTTTTATCTTCATTTTTATTTTCTCAAATTATCAGTTACGATTTTGCTCTATCCGATAGTCGTCTTCCGCAACATGAAATTGTTTGGATAATTGGTTTTTTATGTGAACTTGGAATGGACAATAGAGAACCAGTGATTCTTTATTGTGACATAAAGTTGCTTTGTAAATTGCTTCAAATCTCGTGTTTCATGAGAGGACTAAGCACATTGAAATTGACTGCCACTTTGTTAGAGAAAATATACAAAAGGGTTTGATCCAAGCAAGACATATTTCTTCCGTAGATCAACTTGTAGACACACTTACTAAAGCGCTTGGAGTACAATAGCATGGGCATTTATTATTCAAGTTGGGGATTAAAGACATCTTTCATCCTTCAACTTGAGGGGGAGTGTTGAGATAACAAATGAGTAGGCTTTGTTAATAGTAGTTAGAAGTTGGTTATGCAGTTAGTTTAGCTTTGTTTATATAAGCCATGTTTGGTTTATTTTTTTCCAATGAGAGAAAAGAATATTTTGCTCATATTGCTATTATTTTAACATAGTATGTTAAGAATTAGTTAAGAACCTAAACATTTCTACTATAAAGAGATGCAAGTTTTATGTATCAAGAATTCAAAATAGGTTGCTTGAATAAAAGAATGGTTAACATTCTCTTCACTTTGTAATTCATTTTTATCATCTTCTTTCCTTTATTAAGGTCATGCTCAAATATCTTGAGTAATCAATCTCAAGATACCTCCCATAAATCTTTAGTTACTGTCAGATTAGTTTACAACAGCAAAACACTTTCTCCATTGAGATTAGAGGAGCTTCGAATTCTGGAAGATTTTATTGTAGAGCCATAGCGGTGAAGGTCAAGAAAAGGTAATATTACAATGGTTTTTTTGTGTGTGTGGCTATCTCATCTAGTCTTTCAGGAAATTGGTGTAACCTCCGAAGAGAAAGTCATGTTAAATCGGTTTGATTAAAAAGTAGGATATTTTAAGTTAATTTGTGCTGTCAAAGGTCAAAAGAGATATTGTTGTGGGGCCTTTTAGTGGTTAATATTTTATGTTTTATCCCCCTTTTAAAATTAACATAAAAGTGATAAAAAAACTCAATATATAAAGTTTAATTATAAAATTGAAAAAAAATTAAAGTACGATGAGTAAAATAGGAAAGAGAGTAAAATTCAATTACTAAAATTGTAATTTACACTTTTAAAAATTAAATAAATCGTGTACGGTAAATTCATTTCGTTTCAAAATCGTTCAACATTTGAGTACATTATGTTAAACCCTAAAATGCTAATATCTAAAGCGTGAAAGCAAAAATAATACAATATTCGTAGACATTTGTAACCCCAACATGTGAATTATGCTCGTGACTCACTAGTTGCTTGTTATGGTGTATTCGTGTACCTGAGCTGACGAGATGCTGTTTTGTTTTCGTTTGATACTTGGGGGTATCCTCCATGTTCATCACATTATTGTCTTAGCTCTTCCGGAATTTTGTTCCCACCCAATTGTTCATCACGTATATGGGTGATTGTGGACGCATTGATCCCTTGATTAAATACTATCATTGCAATTTCAGCTATTTAAAAATTACTAGTAATTAAATTAAATTCCATTCAAGCCTTCATTCAATGGAAGATTAGTTATTTAAACCTCTATAAAAACTATACCTATTCTTTTTTTTTTAAATAGAGTTAGTTGCATCATGTATCCCTAAACTATGATTCTCATTTTAAACTAATCCTTAAACTTTTAAACATTCTAATTCCATCCTCACACTATTCTTTCATTTTAAATTAGTCCCCAAACTTTTGAACATACCAAATTCATCCCCAAACCATAGCCCTCATTCTATATCCCTAAACTTTTAAATATTCTAATTTGAATTTTGAAGTTTTGAATGATTTAGGGGGATATTATTGGAATGTTCAAAAGTTGGGGACTAATTTAGAATAAATATCATAGTTTGAGAATGAATTTGAAATGTTCAAAAGTTTGGGGACCAATTTAGAATGGGGAGTCATAGTTTAGGGATGGAATTAAAATGTTCAAAGTTTAGGGATAATTTAATATAAGAGTCATAGTTTGGGCATGTATGTTGCAATTAACTCAAAAAATATTTCAGTTTCTAAAACAAAATCCTTGATTTCTCTCGTTTATTAGAGGTGAACATTCGATCGAGTGGAGTAATTTTTTTTAAGTTATTCGAGTTGTCAAGTCGTTTTATAACTTGAACTTAACTTGAATTTTTTTTCAAGTCGAGTCGAGTTATTCGAGTTCCTATACAAATTTTATTATAATTATTTATAGTATTATGATAAGTATTGATTCTAATTTTTTTGATTTTCTCTAATCATATAAGATATATATATTTATTTATTCATATTCTTTTCACATTATAATAATGTTATTTAATATATCAAATACAATCTAAAATTATAAAATATATTTATAATATTATATTTTAAAGAAAATATTTTGAAGGTAAAGTATTGATGAGAGTATAAAAGAGTTAAGGAATTGATGACAAGAAAGAATTTGTAAATAATTGCAGTCAAAATATTAAATTGAGTAAAATACAAAGTTAATGAACTAAATAAGATGAGAGTATATTTTTAGTAAAAAGTAGGAATTGAAAAATAAGTATTCTATGTGGTATAGGAGCATGTGATTCAATTTAGTAAAAATGGATTTAAAATGAATAATGAATTGAAGAAATAAGAAAATCATGAAAAATTGAATGATTAAATTAAAAAATACTATAAAAGAGAAAGAATTGAAAGAACATATGTATTCTACGATAGTTTAGGAGAAGCTTAAATTTGATAAAAAAATTGACTTAAAATGAAGGAGGAATTGAAAGAAGAAAAACATGAACTAAATCATAAAACAGTCAAATAGTCAGCCAAATTTTTTTTTCAAGTAATTTAAAATTTTTAAATTTCAACTCGACTTGAAAATCAAATCAATAATTTTAAATTAACTCGAATAACTTTAATAATTTAACTCGAATAACTCAAAATAAAAAAAAATTAAGTTACTCATTTTTACTTACAGTCCGGTCTATAATCGGTATTTTAACCTTTTTTTCGGGGGAAAACACTTTGAAGAAGCATTATCCGACGGTGGAAAGAAAGCAGCTAAAAACGATGCGAGCTGCTGCAACGCCTCTCTAGAATCGCAAGCCTGTATTGTTTAATCAGCATTCAATAAACATCTCAAACTCACCGAACCTCATTTACAATGGCGCCCTTCACAGTTCCTCACCCGCCTCTGCTTCTAATTACCGCATTATTGCCTTAGCACTTTCCCCAAAGTAACGCTCACCAAACGAGAACAATCGAGTCGGAATTAGAATGTGTTATTGTTGATCCTGTGGGCAAAACTCTCGAAATTTTTTTAATTTTTCGGCTCAAAGGGGTATTCTGGTAAATGTGAGACTAGAAATTGAATTATGGACGGTACCAGAAAAAAAACCTCATTGGGGAAGCAGAGAAAACCAGTTAAGCCCCCAAAAGACTCTTTGAATTTGCCAGTCTTTTGATAAATGTCGGTACCCTTCTTCCTTCTTATTGTAGTGTCTAGGGGTGTAAACGAGCCGAGTCGAGTTCGAGTATTGCTGAACTCGACTCGAAAACTCTGAAATGGAGCTCGACTCGAAAACTCGTGAGCTTAAAATTTTCAAGCTCGACTCGAACTTGAAATCCTGAACTGAAGCTCGTGAGCAGCTCGAAATGAAAAAAATTTCTTAAACTTAACTCGATTGAACTCTCAAACTTAAATTCGAACATGAACCTTAAATACATGAAATCTTACTGTATTTAAAAAAAAAATCAATACATAAATATAAATATTAATATTATTTTATTTTTTTTTAATAAAATCTTAATATATTATTTTTTAGCTGCTCACGAGCTTTTCGAGTTAAATCGAGTAGCTCGTTTCAGCTCGTTAAGAACTTAAGCTCGAGTCGAGTCCATTCGATCCGAGTATTTATCGAGCCTTGATCGAGTCGATCTCGAATAGCTTACGATCTGTCTCGTCTCATTTACAGCCCTAATAGTATCGACCTCTAAAGTCGATCCCTATCAGAAACAATATAAATACTACAAGATAATTAAGGGGTTGTTTGTTTGGCTCTGAATGGAACCGTTTAACGTTCAGCGTGTTTATTTTCTCACTTCTGAATGGTTTAGTATTGACTGATTTAGTAAAACACTTCTAAATCAAATAGTACTGAATGATTCAACACATAAATACATTCTAAATGATTCAGAATCATTATCAAATAACATATCACACTTAGAGTTAATTCATACATAACCTCTTAATCATTCGATGCTTAATCTAAACAAACAGTCCCTAAATCTAGTGAACACTAATAGAAAGCTTGCAAAGATAATGTTAGGATCTCCAGCAGAGGATGTAGAAATAAAGCTCAAGCTCCTCTTCAATGGCGAACTCTAAGTTCACCACTTATTCTATCATCAGCATTTTGTTCTGCTTTACAGTTCCTTGTACAGGTAATGTCTCAAAAACCCCAATTGGAAATAGCTTATTAGAAATAAAAAAAACGGATAAAGGCTTAATTTTTATAGTATTTTTTTAATTTAATGATTTTTTTGCAGCAAACTCGTCAACTTTAGTCCAAGAAATTAAGCAGCTTAGTCAAGAGCAAGATAAAGAACCGTTTGTGGGTGTTAACTTAGGCACGGATGTCTCAGATCTGCTGTCACCAACGGAGTTGGTTTCATTCTTTCAAGTGCAAAAAATTTCGCACATTCGACTTTATGATGCAAACCAAGATATAATCAAAGCATTGGCGAAGACAAAGATCCGGGTTATTATCAGTGTACCAAATAACCAGCTTTTGGCAATAGGGTCATCCAACACCACGGCGGCTTCTTGGGTCGGTCGAAACGTAGTCGCTTACTACCCGGAAACACTCATCACTGGTATTGCTGTAGGAGATGAGGTTTTAACGGCCGTGCCGTCCTCGGCTCCTTTACTGCTTCCTGCAATTCAGTATCTTTACAGTGCTTTAGTGGCTGCAAATTTGCATACTCAATCAAGGTTTCAACTCCACGTGCAGCTTCCATTATTCTTGATACCTTTCCTCCTTCTCAGGCTTACTTAACCCAGGTTTCAAATCGCGGTCGTATTTTCGGTTATTTCGGATTTACTGTGATTGTGGCCGTTGCAGGCGCTATTACGGTCGTCGTGGGTGCTATTACGGCCGTGGTAACTCGGACAGCGGCGAAACCGCTATATCGCGGACGAAATCGCGGTCGCGGACCGTTTTTGAAACCGCTTTAACCAATGCTTGACTTCAGTTATGGTACCTTTGCTTCAATTTTTGTCAACAACTGGGTCTTTTTTAATGATGAACCTTTATCCTTATTATGTGTTTATGGAGAATAAAGGTTGGTTCCCTTGGATAATTCCTTGTTTAAGCCATTGGCACCGTCTAAAGAAATGGTTGATCCAAATACTTTGTTGCATTACACTAATGTCTGGATGCCATAATTGATGCTGCCTATGTTTCTATGAAGAATCTAAATGTTACCGATGTTGTGGTGCTTGTTACTGAGAGTGGTGGCCTTCAAAGGGGGACTCGAAAGAGCATTATGCTACTAAAGATAATGCAGATACCTATAATTCGAATCTTATCAAGCATGTCTTAGATCGGCGGAACCCCATCGCATCCAGAAATTACTTCCAGTTGTATATATGAGTTGTTCAATGAGGACTTAAGGTCACCCCAACATTGGAGGCAAATTGGGGATTGTTTTATTTGAATTCAACCCCAGTGAATTTGCTTCATGTATCAGGAAGTGGGACCTTTTTGGCAAATGATACAACTAACCAGACCTTTTGTATTGCAATGGATGGAGTTGATTCGAAGACATTGCAGACAGCTCTGGACTGGGCTTGTGGTCCTGGGAGGGCAAATTGCAGAGAGTCAACCTGGGGAGAGCTGCTACCAGCCTAATAATGTGAAGAACCATGCGTCTTATGCATTCGATAGCTACTATCAGAAGGAAGGGAAAGCTTCTGGTTCCTGCGACTTTAAGGGTGTGGCCATGATAACTACCACCGACCCAAGTAAGTGTCGCCACATCCATTAATCAACATTTGTTTTTAGTTTTACATTGCCCCTCAATGGATTTGAATTTGTTCTCATGGCTTTTATAAGTGGTTCGTAGTAATACAAGTGCTCAGCCCTATCTCGTGGTCGAACTATTTTAGATGAAAATCGGAAATGAGGATATTGACATTCAGCATTGGTATTGTTTGTGTGTTTTCCTTTGATCAAGTTCCTTCGATGCAAGAATCAGATATTTTAGTCTCCAACTATTGTCCATTTACCATAGTCTACAACAATGTATTAGTCAGTAAGGTGCCAAGTGAAGGACCCCAAGGCGTAATTTATCAACTTAATATTCTTTACTTTTAACTTATTGCTTAAGCATAAGTAGTTAGGTTTTAAAATATAAAGCCCAATTATCAGAAAATAAAGTTGTGGGAATATTGCACTTCCAAGTTAGAAATCATGCTTGTAGGGATACATTTGGGGGAAAGGTCACTTCTATGAAAGACCGGGTGCACAATTTCTACCTGGAAGAATCACATGGGTTCTTTTTGTGATTGGAAGGTGGGAAAAGGGCGTGGAATAACATTTCCTTGTTCAAGCAGGAAGGCTGTTTATCAAAACCACATGGGAAGGCTGTTTATGGATTTTTGGAACTCAGTGGCCATCATTGATTACTGATTCTTGTTATAAACTATAGAATCTAGTTAGCTTTCTTTAGCTTGAAAAAGAAAAAATTCCCCCAGTCTAATTGGTAATCTGATATCTCCTCTGTTTGCCCCATCGCAAATGACTTCCTAATAATGATGCTTTCTTTTGGCCATACTCTGTTAATTGTGCAGTGCGTGGAAAACTGAAGATGGATCAGAAGTCATTGTTGGAGAATTCGGACAGGGGTCACATGAAAGTTTTAGTTGATTCCAAGCTTGCACGTGATTGTGGCTGACCCGTGTAATGTGCCTCGACAGGCTATACTTAAAGTATTTCCATATGATCACAAGCTTAGATTTGTTTCCATCCCAGTTTTGATGAGCTTTCAAGGGTTAAACTAAAAACTAAAATCCAAATCATGAACCGTCAAACATCAAGCCTACACTTCAACTTGAACCCACGTGAAGGGTAATAGCCATGATTGAAATGGGGACCACTGTTTCTCTACTTTCGACCGTATTTCGTTGGAACCCAGGGACAGCTAATGCCTAATTTGTAAATGCAGTGTAACCCTCTATAAACTACTTATCTTTCTGCCTATATATCAGAATACAAAACAAAGCTTTACTTCTACCTTCCCTCCATTCTAAAAGTAAAAGAAAGAGGGAAAGACAGATTTAGAGAAAGATAAAACAATGTTGCCTTAAAGACTCTACTCTTTTCTAGATCTGTGTTATTATTTAACATCTTGCAAAACAAAGCATTCTTGTTCCCTGTATTCTTTAGTAGAAAAGCAAATGGCAGATAACAAGCTTCTACTTAGTTGTTTCATTGTTTGTGTTTTATTTTTTGGCGTCAATGGAGAAAACCCTTATCGGTATTTCACTTGGAAAGTCACGTACGGTGATGTTTACCCTCTCGGCGTTAAGCAGCAGGTACCTCTCTATCTCTCTTCTGATTTTTTGTTGTTGAAAGTGAGATGCTTTTACTTTCTATAATTTAGCATTTGGGAAATGCTTGATTTTTGTTTTTTTTTGTTAAAATGTGATACAGGGGATCTTAATAAATGGGCAGTTTCCAGGGCCTCACATCGATGCAATTACTAATGATAATCTCATTATCAGTGTTTATAACTACTTAAATGAACCATTCCTCGTCTCTTGGTAAACTTCTTCCTTTCCCTTTATATCACTTCAGCATTTACAAGGAATGAATTAAATGTGAAAACATTGGAAAGCTTAACATTTTCTCAATATGCTGCCAAGTCAATGCCTTTCAGATAGATCAGACGATGTATTTCTTCATAATATTGGTCTATGGAATGAGCATATCCACATTCCTTATCCTTGATCCTTTGGAATGGAAGTCCATATTAGAAATAATGTGGAGTGGGGTCGAGATGGCATGGTTACTTTGACATCTTGGTTTTCTGTTGGTTTAACCCTCACAGGCAATCTCTTAAAAATTCTCTAACGATATGGTCCAAGCATGGTTAAATGATTAAAAATCTCTCTTTTTCTGACTAATAACTCTTTAAGGGTATTATAATTTCATTTTCTTAGTATTCGTGTTTGATTACTATATGCAATACTCGGATCTCACTCCGACTACCAAAGGTATCTTTTACCACTACCTATTTCGTCTATTAATATTAAAATTGTGGCATAACTGGTCACAATAAAATATTTAAATGCATGGGCTTGATTATGTCCTACTGTCGAGTTAGTGACCGATCTAGAAACTTTTTTTGAAGGTGGACACACATGCACTAATAACATAAATTTTTTGTATTGGTTGGGCACAATCAATAAATATGTAATTAATCGAAGAAAATTCGAATTTTAAGATAGACACGTATCCACCTTGGACTAAGGTGGATCCGTAACTGAGTTTGAGCATATTTAGGCAGACCAGCATGAGACCACGGGCTTCGGCCTAGTTCTTATATTGGGTTAATATCTCTTTCACTATGCAACTTCCTTTAATACGTATATATTGAACATTATATTAAAGCACGGAGCTTGGCGACTTTGCAAATTACAAGATGAAGCCAAATGTTTATTATTACTTAGTATTACATACATTTATCGCCTAAAGGAATCTAGATTGAAATGCTCTCTTTTTTTTGTATTTGATGTCATCCCCTGTTTTTGTTTCTTCAGGAATGGAGTGCGGCAATGGAGGAACTCATGGCAGGATGGAGCATTAGGCACAAATTGTCCGATTCGACCGGGGAAAAACTTCACTTATGTTCTCCAAGTAAAAGATCAGATTGGTACCTTTTTCTACTTCCCATCACTTTTATTCCATAAGGCTGCTGGAGGATATGGTAGCATCAGAATCTGGAGCCGCCCTAAGATCCCGGTACCTTATCCGGCTCCGGCTGGGGATTTTGTTGTACTGACTGGGGACTGGTATAAGAGAAATCACTATGTAAGAAATCTGTATCCGTCTTTATTTTCCTACCTGAGTTAATTGATATTCCGCTGCTTCGAATATACTGAAGTGATCTTCGTTTCTTCAGGTATTGAGACGTTTCTTGGACAGTGGTCATAACCTTCCTTCCCTGACGGGCTCATTATTAATGGTCGAGGGTGGAATGGATACACATTCAAGGTTGATCCGGGTAGGACATACAGGTTTAGGGTATCGAATGTTGGGATCTCAACTTCAATTAACTTTAGGATCCAGGGGCACAAGCTGAAGCTCATAGAAGTTGAAGGATCTCATACTATTCAGAACACCTACAGTTCTTTCGATATCCATCTTGGGCAGTCGTGTTCTTTCTTGGTCACTGCTGATCAGGTGCCGCAGGATTACTATGTTGTTGTCTCTTCCCGCTTCACTCGTCGCGTGCTCACAACAACTGCCATTCTTCACTACAGCAATTCTAAAAAGGGAGTTTCTGGTCCAATTCCTGGGGCTCCCACAATTCAAATTGCTCCATCGGTCATGCAGGCGAGATCCATACGGTATGTCCTTTTTTGGAAGCTATAATATAATCTAAAAACATTTTGCTGATGAGTTTTTTCCTTCTACCAGACGGAACCTGACAGCGAGTGGACCTAGACCTAATCCCCAAGGCTCCTACCACTATGGAATGATCACCCCAAGCCGCACCATCATAGTTGCAAACTCTGCTCCTTATAATAATGGAAAACAGAGGTATGCTGTCAATGGTGTCTCATATGTTCCACCAGATACTCCATTAAAACTAGCAGATTACTTCAAGATTCCGGGAGTCTTCAACCTCGGAAGCATTCCTACCTGGCCTCCTTCAGGAAATAATGCCTACTTTCAGACTTCTGTCATGGCAGCCAACTTCCGGGAATATGTCGAAATTGTATTTCAAAACTGGGAGGACACTGTGCAGTCATGGCATATCGACGGTTATTCCTTCTTTGTTGTAGGGTAAAGTTCTTTCCAATACTTGTTCTCTAGGTTCAAGTTATGTATGACCAAAACACGTTAAAAAAATGTTGGATGAATCAGGATGGAAGGAGGCCAATGGACGCCTGCCAGTAGAAAAGTCTACAACTTGAGAGACACGGTATCCCGCTGCACTACTCAGGTAATCAAATGCAGTATATAAGATAGTTGTGTTTCCATCCTTGCATCAGCTGGAAGAAGCCTGTATTGTTGATATGTTCGAGTGAATGCAAGTGCAGGTGTATCCGAGGTCATGGACCGCCATTTACATGGCTCTGGACAACGTGGGGATGTGGAATATAAGGTCTGAGAACTGGGCCAGGCAATATTTAGGGCAGCAGTTTTACCTCAGGGTTTACTCGCCTGCAAATTCATGGAGAGATGAATTGCCGATCCCACGGAACACTCTTCTGTGTGGCCGGGCCAGAGGGCGCCACACGAGGCCTTTTTAGATTAGCAAAACAAGAAGGAATCACAATGTCATGAAGGGGTGACATGGGATATGATGAACAAAATTTAAGTTATTAACAGCGGGAGCTCAGCTTGAGCTTTTGAGTCAATTCTTTGTTTGCTTTGAGCATTTCCATGTTTCTAAGATCATTTTCGAATTGTAAACCTTGTATTCCAAGGATTTTCTCATTCGGCTTTCAGCTTTCAGATTCCCCAGTCCATTATTTTCCCGAGAAACATTAGAATTGTTTAATATTCTTCAATGATGCATTTATCCATTTCAACTCTATTGTTTCTTTCTCTCTTTTTTCTTCCTGTTAGAATAAGAAAAACGACGACTTTTACGACTAGATGTAAATTTTTGGTGACGGTAAAAGCACTTTTGGTCCCTATACTATGAACAAAACAAAAAAAAAAAGCTGGCTAAATTGTTATTTTCTCACTCTTACTTTAAGATTGAAAAGTTTCACAATATTTTATTTTGATTGTTGCTTTGCTACCGTGCTTTGAAAATCTGGTTAGATTTAGGCAATTTTATCAAAATAATACCCATTTCAATTTTTTTTTTATATCTAATGGCACCCGAACTACATTGATTCCTAAAATGAAAGCGTGTCCAGATGACTACGTTTTACCGAAGGCGCTTCTTGCTGGTGGTGCCTATGTCCGACGTGACAAGGCGTACTAGAGCTCAACATACCCTTTCGCTATTCCTAGTGGATGTGGACTAGTTTCGATGACAAGTCCAGTAAACTGAAGAAATCCAAGTCCACCAGGAAATCAAAGTGAAATGTGCAATGATTCATATTGGTTAAATGGGTTGCTCCAAGTTAATTTGGTTGGGTTGCAACTTGCAATTTGCTGTGTAGGTATACATTATCGTCTATTTAGAATTTGGCATCGACTTTGGACTGAATTTGTTGAGGTTCTTGTCCCGTGATTAAGTATATTTATGACGTTCTTTGTAAATTTTCCTTGGCCTTCATAATGAGACTATGAGCTCCTCATCCTACTACAATTGCTTGTATTTGTGGTTGTCTATTTATTGCTGTTTTAAGCTCTTAGGTTGTTTTCACATGGAAGAAAAGTTCTCTTACCTCTGATATATTTGTGGCATTTCCACGCCTGGCTTTATGTATGATTGTGGCATCCATCTCGACAACTAGAAAAGAACACCAATGGAAAAGCATGATTTAATAAAGCCAAGCCCAAAGCAGCTGCTTTCATTTTTATGATTGTGGCATCCATATTCAGCAATTCATGGCTGCTAGATCAATGGAATTAGCTGCCAAACCAGAGCAGGATATTTTACCCAACTCATTTCTACTCTTGAAAATGGCCCAATACCAATCTTTAGATCTTTCAAGATATACAATCGGTGTCAAACAACTACTAATTTCAATTGTTATTGGAAAAAAAAAATATTACTGTTGTTCAATTGTGGTGTTTTGAAAGGGAAAGGCCTCTACACGAATAAAAAAGGGACAGAGATTTGACATCAAATATTATAATCATCAATATGCATTATTTGTAATAATTTTAAAAAAGAAACACGAACGAAGATGATACAATGGAGTTTGCTTTAGATGATGGGAACAAGTGAGTTGGCAAGTCATTTAAAAGCAAATTAAGGCGACCAAGCCATCTCCCAGTGGTTCTTGAGCGGAGAGAAATCTCATTATTGTTCATCTGCTGCTTTAATCAAATTGTTCTCGAGGCTCGGCAGCCGTTGTTAATCATCACCAGCATCAGGTGCGTACTTCTCCCTTTCATCAAACCCTTCGTATTGCCTTTTTATCATTACTCCTGTTCATCAACATCAAAACCTTAATATAGTCAACCTACTTCTGCAAATGCTTGTTGTAGATCCTGTTTATGATATATACTGTTTTTAAGCTCTTATTATCTTCCTGTATCAAAGTCGAGATATAGACTAAGCTTAATATACATGAAAAGAGAAAGAAGCTTTCGAAAATCCAACAAAGAATCTATGCTTCAAGCAAAGATTTGCCTGCCATGGTTTTCATAATTTTCTTTTTCTGCTTTTGTCGCATTTAAAGCAAGGTTATGATTATTGTGTGTATTGGTTTCACAATCTGACTTTAAGGATAACAAGGATCCATGGCGAGTGAGGCACCAAGCTGGGCTGATCAATGGGGTGCTGGAGGAATTAATGTCATGGAAGACGAGGACGCTACAGCCAAGAAAGAGGACACCAAGAAACCCAAAGAAAAAGAAGGCTTTAAGACAACGGCTTTGAAGGGAGCCAAGAAAGTTAAGCATGGAATATCCATGGGATTAGCATGGGTCAAGAGTAAATGGCAGAGAAAGAATTCCAGTAGAACATAATTTTGTTAAAAATAGTAGTTGTCAAGGCTTTGAATTTGGATGTATCCTAAACTCTAAAATTCTCCAATTTAATTGCAAATGATCTGTCTCCTAAAATTTCATAAGCATTCACAAATCATACTTAAAACTAGCGTAAATTTACAACTGAGATTAAAAAAGAGGAACTTCAGACAGTTATAAAACTGTCATTGTCAAGAACAAAGCATTGGCCTACTGAGAATTTACACCAAATGTGTTCTCTCCACTGTTGTCAAATAAAAAAAAACCCATCTTCATCCTTGTTTTCCTCATAAATTGCAGACATCAAGGCAGCTGTAACCAAATAAAAACACATATAAGCCTCACAGCTGTGACAGTTTATGTTAAAACACGTGTGAATAATACCTCGTATATTCATTATACTAATATGTACAACACTCTTTTATACAACTTAAACACAAGACTAGTGCACTAACTAACTAACTGATCATTAACTAATTAACAAACTTTCTAACTAACTCTTAACATCTCAACACTCCCCCTTAAGTTGGTAGTCTAAAGACATCTTTGACTCCCAACTTGGAAATTAAATATTCATGCTGCTGAGTACCCAAAGCCTTGGTTAAAACGTCTGTTGGCTGATTTGCAGATGAAACATATTCTGTACAAATCACCCCTTCTTGTATTTTCTCACGAATAAAATGGCAATCTATTTCAATATGCTTCGTCCTCTCATGAAATACCGGGTTTGCTGCAATCTACAGTGCTGCCTTGCTATCACAGTAAAGTTTAGCCGGCTGAAGATCCCTCACACTCAACTCTACTAACAGACCTTTTAGCCATACAATTTCTGCTGCTACCATTGCCATGCCTTTGTATTCCGCCTCTGCTGACGACCTTGCTATAATGTTCTGCTTTTTTGACTTCCAGGAAATTAAGGAATTTCTTAATTTGACACAAAACCCAGTAACCAACTTCCTTGTCATCAAACAAGCTGCCCAGTCAGCATCACAAAATGTTGATAGTTGACATTGTCCTGCAGAAGACAATAAGATCCCTTGACTAGGGTTCTTCTTTATGTACTTAACCACTCGAAGAGCTGCTTCCAAGTGCGAGCGTTTTGGTTGCTGCATGAACTGACTCAGATGATGTACCACAAAAGTGATATCCGACCTTGTATGAGTGAGATAAATCAACCTACCTATCAACCTCTGGTAGATTTCTTTTTCACCCTGCAGCACTTCATCATCTATCTTCTTCCCACCATTTTTAATTAAACTAGAATCATAACCGGCAGTGGTAAGCTTAATATTCTGCTCCATAGGTGTACAAACAGGTTTAGCACCACCTAATCCTATTTCTTCTATCAGCTCTAATGCATACTTCATTTGGTTCAACAAGATCTCTTCTCTAGATCTAAGTATCTCAAAACCAAGAAAGTATTTAAGTTCACCTAAATCTTTCATTCTGAAGCTAGCATGCAAAATCATTTTTAATTCTTCTATCATGGAAGCATCATTTCCAGTTATCAACAGATCATCAACATATATAAGCATGATTACTATTTTTGTTCCCTTTCTTTTTGTAAAAAGCGAGTAATCAAACTTACTTTGAACATATCCAGTAGTTACCAAAGCTTCAGTTAGCCTCATGTTCTAATGCCGAGACGCTTGCTTCAAACCATAAATAGATTTATGCAGCCTACAGACCATGTTCTCCCTCTGGCTGCAAAATCCTTGAGGTAATTGCATGTAAACCTCCTCAAGCAAGTTCCCCTGAAGAAATGCATTATAGACATCCATTTGAAACAGAGACCAATGTTGCAAAGAGGCAAGTGCCAAAACTGTTCGTACGGTGACCAACTTAGCAACAGGGGAGAAGGTTTCAACAAAATCCACACCTTCTCGCTGATTGTAGCCTTTCGCAACCAAACGTGCTTTATATCGTTCAACCTCACCATTGGATCGAAACTTAACCTTATATACCCATTTGCATCCAATGGGGACCTTTCCCGGTGGCAAAGGAACTACACACCAAGTATTGTTTAATTCTAATGCTTGAATCTCCTCTTGCATGGCATTAACCCATAAAGGGTCATTAAAAACATCATTATAACTGGTAGGTTCAATAATGGAAATGGATGAAAGAAAAGATTGGGTGTGAGATGGAAGATGAGAATAAGAAATGTTATTTGAAATGGGATGAAAACTAGAAGTGGATGATTGGCAAGAAACATATTCATTTAACCAAAGTGGAGGCTTGGACAATCTAGAAGACTTCCTAACAACATGAGCAACATGAACATGAGCACTAGAAGAAGGACAAGTAACAAGTGATGAGACTCTGCACCAATAACAGCAGGACACGGATCGTTAAAAGAATAACTAGAAGCAGACTGTTGAGAAACTGAATTAGGAGACACATCGGATAGAGGTAAATTCATTACAAAAAACTCAGAATCAGAGACAAAAGGTTGTGAAGGAAATAACCGAGATGACAACTCAGGTGAATGAAAAGGGAAAGAATTTTCATGAAACCGAACATCCCTACTCACAAAAAAAGTCTTAGACACAAGGCTAAACATTAAATAACCTTTTTGAGTATCCGAGTATCCCATAAAAACCGAAGGAATAACTCTAGGAACAAACTTGTCACGAGGCTTAGTTTGAGTAACATAACCTAAGCAACCAAAGACCTTTAAGTGTAACAAAGAAGGAGGCTTATGATGAAACATTTCATATGGAGATTTCCAGTTAAGAACAGCAGAAGGCAACCTATTAATTAAGTAACATGCAACCAAGACACACTCTCCCCAAAATTTAATAGGAACCCGAGACTGAAAACGAAGTGCTCTAGCTACTTCTAATAGGTGTTTATGTTTTTTTCAGCTACCCTATTTTACTGAGGAGTATCAACACAAAAGGACTGATGAACAATGCCAAAGGAAGAGAAAAAGAAAGAACACTCTTTGCAGAAAAACTCAGACCCATTATCACTACGAATGATTTTGACAAAACCTCAAAATGATTAAAGACCAGAGAAAGAAATTTCCTTAAAGAGATAATAGCAACAGACTTAAGTTTTAATAGGTAAACCCATGTCATTCGTGTATAGTCATCAACTATTGTTAGAAAAAACCTATGGCCACCATGAGTGGAAATTCTGTATAGACCCCATAAATCCATGTAAATTAACTGAAAAGGAAAATTAGAACGAGACTGACTAATTGGAAAAGGCAGACGAGTTTGCTTAGCTAAAGGACAAACAGTACAAGAATGAATAACAGAAGAATCTAGTTTATAATCATTCAAGGAGATATGATGCAACTTGAGAAAAGAAACATGACCTAATCGGGCATGCCAAATGGATGTTTTATTATCAACAGAGGACATACAATGAGGTGTAATAGCTAAAGACACATTAGGAACCTTAGAAACAATACTAAGAAAAGAACCAAAAGAATGAAGAACATACAAGCCTCCCTGTTTCCTACCAATCCCCAGCATCTTGCCATTGGAGAGATCCTGAAAGATGCAAAAGTCAAGATATAATTGAACAACACAATTTAAGTCAATGGTCAATTTTGAGACAGACAACAAATTATGAGCAAATACAGGAACATATAAGACATTCTATAGGCAGTGAGATGAATCAAACCAAAAAGAACCAACGTGTGTTATAGGAAGGGTTTTACCATTTGGAAGATGAACAAAATGGGATAAACATTCAACAGGATTACTCAAGCATTCACAATTAGACAGCATATGGTCAGTAGCTCCAGTGTCAAGAATCCAAGTAACATAATTATTCATAGGAGCAAGTAAACCATCATGAACCATACCTGCAAAATTGGCAGCAGTAGTATCACCAGAGTCATGAGTATCTCTGTTAAGAAGCTCTAACAAACGATTATACTGATCCGAGGTGAACATCGGAGCCAAAGGAGAAGACTCCGAAGGATTAACAGCCTGATCCGAATTAGCTACCCTGGCAGAGGAGGTTTTCTTTGTCTTGATGAACTTGAAGTCAGGAGGGAAGCCATTGAGTCTATAACACTGGTTACGCTTATGGCCACAGATCTTACAAAAGTTATACACTCCATTAAATCGTCCTCGGCGAGAATTAGAAGAATTGGAATACATGGCAACTGTATCAGACAGTGGTGAAACTCCTGAAGAAAAACCACGCTGGGACTCCTCCTGAACCACCATCGAATACACCCAATTCACTGAAGGAAGCGGATCCAGAAGGAGAATCTGACTTCGAATGGCAGAATACGTTTCATTCAGTCCCATTAAAAATTGAAATAAAAGTTGCTGAAGAACGTGATTTAATGCTTGGGAAGCATCAGAACAATTGTACGATGAGGCAAGGACTAACGCACTGTACTCATCCCAAAGAAGCTTTAGATGTGAATAATAGGCTGAAACGGAGGAATCACCTTGAGTAAATAGAGCAATCTCTCGACGGAGGAAGAAAATCTGAGAGCCATCAACTTTACTAAATCGTTCCTTCAAATTATTCCAAATATGCGCGGCCGTAGAAGGAAAAACCAATCCCACTAAGAGATCAGCGCTCACAGTGTTTAGGATCCACGAAAGAACGATTGCATTGCATCTGTCCCACTGTGATTGCAGCAGCTCACCGAAATCACCACGAGTGCAATCGCCGTTGACGAACCCTAACTTATTCTTTGCCAGTAACGCGATTCGAATCGAGCGGCTCCATAGATTGTAGTTCTCGATTCCAGTCAGCTGATGCGAAACCAACACCGTCCCTGACGTATCCGATGGATGAAGGTAAAGAGGATGAGTAAAATCGATTGAATCCATGGACGAAAAGAGGGGGAAATGAAACTCAGTAAAGGAAAAAGGGAAAAATTAGAAAGGGTGAGATATCACACGAGACTTTTCAACTGATACCATGTTAAAACACGTGTGAATAATACCTCGTATATTCATTATACTAATCTGTACAACACTCTTTTATACATCTTAAACACAAGACTAGTGCACTAACTATGTAACACCCCCAACCCATATCCGACCCGGATACGAGTATGAGGTGTCACATTGACTTTTCAAACTTTGACTCTTGACAAAATTCAAAGAAAATTTAAACATTTCATTAAAGTAAAAACGGTTTAGTTACATAAACTGACCACCATAACCAAAATCAATCAGAGCATACTTAATTCAACCAATTAGTACATGCCAACTATACTCAAAATAACCAAATACATTTAAATCCTCTATTTTCTGATCTGAAATTTTGTAAGGGAGATGCTGACATGTCTTACTCTTCTTCATTTCTCTTCTAGCTTCTGTAACCTACGTGTGAAACAAGCACACGCTAAGTCTATGACTTAGTGAGGCATAAAAACTTATAATGCACTTTATAACATATATCAATACATGCATGTTATGTTCTATCATGCTATACCAAATTACATGATTCCCTCATATCATGAAAAATCATATCAGATTAATTACAATAAATAAATACATACACATAACTCATCATTAACAGTTTATCATGTAATCACATACTTTTATGCTTAACCTTTTCAATCAAACACTCTACACACACAACATCATATCCTTTCTATAACATTTATCATATCACTAACATATATTTGTTTATATCTCTTGATTAGCCCATGTACATATGTGAGAACTATAGATATGTGAGTTTATGGAGGTTGTGCACTAATGCTGTCACCACAGCTCATATAAATGCACCGAAGTGCCACATAGAATTGCACCGTAGTGCCGCGTAGAATTGCACCGTAGTGCCATATAATAATGTCCATAAAGACCACATATCATTCCTTAAGAATCATATACATATACTAGGGATCAAGTATGTGTCTCACCAGACTTCACACATGTTCCAAAGAATACATATATGTCCCGAATGACTACATATCATTCCTTAAGAATCATATACATATGCCAAGGATCAAGTATGTGTCTCACCAGACTTCACACATGTTCCAAAGAATACATATATGTCCCGAAGGACCACAAAGACCCTCGACTCTTGGCATGCCAACTATACCCCTAGCTCTCATGACACATAACATGGGCTTTGTCATTTATATCATTTCATATTCACACATGCATATTAATTATCTTTTATCACATGCCTGATCTCTTATAATCATGTAATCACATAACTCATGTCATTTCTTGTAAAATCACATACATCATGTAATACATATAAGTTATACACTTTCTCATATATTCACATGGTTCACATCACATGAATCATATCTTTTCATATAGTTTATGTTTTATTCTCTTATATTCCCATACATGTAATACATATCAAGCATGGTTACACAACTCCTTTCGATATAACTTGCATGTACCTATATTCTTTTCATATACTCACATAGTCATATAGTATAATATTTCATATAACCTCATGAATCAACTCACATGGATACATACTCAAATACTCATAGTTACATATCACTTAAATTATTCATATTTACCTAATCCATGGTCATATAGCTTCTATCACCAATTCACTTATCTAATCTCTTATTCTCATATGTTCATATTTATCATATAACACATAAGTTTTATTGCATATTTATATCTCATTCCTACATCATTAATTCATAATATAATTTACATCATATCATCTACCTTATTCTGTATTTCTTAGTATGCACTTACATTACCTAACCTACATTATACTTATAAACCTGAATATATTACTTGTATTATTTCTTTTATATACAATTTAATCTATTTACTTAATTCAATTCCGTACAACTCCTATAATCATTTCATATCACTTCATAGCTTCTATTATACAACTAATGTATCATAATTTTATTTAAGCATATGAATCTTTCTCCTCTATCTTATCTTATATGATCATAGTATCACTGAAGTTCAAGTCTCCTAGTTAATATATTATTTATGTAACCTTTGCTTACTTAGTTCATATCCTTTCTCATAAACTCACTTTTACCATATTCTCATATTATTACTTAAATTATCTCATAACATGTATTCACGTAGTAATATTTCATTTATATATCAAAGATCTTATCACATAACTTATCTTTTATATTCATATAATTTATTATCATATCATATGGTTTATATCATCATAATATATCACACATTCACATCAACCATATAATACATATATACAATACATGTCAACACGTATAAATCATACACACATATACTTCTATTTATGAATTCATGCATTTTACTATGGAAAATAGACTTGTCGCAAGTCTTATTTCCATTTAACATCATATAATACTAATATGCACTCACCTGGCCTCACTAGTCCATTCCAATCTCTTATCTTCCCTTTTTATCGATCTTACTTGTCAATGATTCCAGAACTCGTTTAGGCTCTGAATCTACATAATTATACATTTTAAGACAATTATTAGATACCTACTGTAACACCTTGTAATTGGATACTAGCAACTTAAACGAACTTATTAAATCAATATTCACATTTTTCCTTTAGGGGGGAATCGGTTCCCTCCTGTGGGGGTATCGGTTCCCCCTTGACATTCTGTAAATTATGGTTCGTTTGAGGGGGTATCGGTTCCCCTTGAATGGGTACCGATTCCCCTTGCCCAGAAATCACATTTTGAGCTCGAAAATCACTTCATTTTCAGCTCAACACTTCATACTTCACTCCCTTTAATATTCCTAACTTTCATACACATACTTAAACCAATACATTTTCATTCAATATCTCTTCAACTTAAAAATTCACTCTTCCACATAGCATTCAAGAATCATACCAATTTTTCCATGTTATCCAAAATTAATTCTAACACTTATAACTTCTTACTCTTCCATATGACAAGTCAAATTCAACTTCAAAATCTATTAACTCCTTCTATTTCACTAATTCACTTAAAAACTCTTCATATTTAATCCTTCATAACTCATCCATTTTGAAATTTCAACCTACTTTAATCTCTAAATAATCTTTCTTAGCACCCCAAGAATCAAAACTAAGCTTAAAACTCAAGAATTAACCAACTGAAATTAAACTTACCTTTTCCATGGAGCATACGGGAAGAGAGGAGGAAGGAGATGACCCAAGCTCCAGATCTTTCTTTTCTTCTCACAATTTCCACGTTTTTATCACCTTAAAAGAAAGATAAAAATCTTTCTGGTCAAATGACCATTTTACCCTTAATTTCCTTTAATAATTACTAAATAACCTTTATCATATATTTCCAATAATCATTAATTATTTCATTCTTCTACTTTAGTCACCAAATTCTGAAACTTTTCAATTTAGTCACTAACCCGGTATTGCGGATGTTACAAATCTCCCCTCGTTTTAAGAAAATCTGCCCTCGAATTTTCACTGAACATTTTGATAAAACATATCTTCTAATGTTCTCATGTTGCTTCATTTACTTACTCTTTCTTGTCATCATCAGGAAACGTACTTTTCAATCCTTTAACTTTTCAATTACCTTTTTGCTTTATACATTCATATCATGTCACTTATCACTTAAACAACAACCAGTAACTTCAATCCATTTTCATCAATCAACATCATAAATCCATCTCTAATTACCTTATAATAATAACCAAATTCGTTTTCCATCATCATTTAATCAAGAACACGACCTTAAATCTTCTTTAAATATGATTCAACATACACTTTATAAAATCTTTTCACCTCACCAATCACTCTTTTCTCACTTGTATATCCAAAAATTATCACATACACTTCCATATAACATTTATCGTGTCTGATCCTTTAACTCAATCTCATTTCATTTCTTTATTTCATTCTTCCTTTATTTATTCCTTATACACAAATCATATCTTTCCTTTCATGTTCATATACTCTTGTCTTATCACCTATATTCATCGCTATATACCAATCTTCATTGCATCCTCATAACTTTGATAACCTATTTCTTATACAGAACTTTGTTCTTTATCATTTCTTATACTTGTATTTTTATTTCTTAAAATTCCATGCAAATACTTATCTCTTTTTCTACATCATAGCTATCTGATCAAAACCCAACTATATTCAGATTCACATCATAATTGATTAACTCAACTTTACCTTTTATTCCAATCTTATAACTCTATCACTTTTACTCTGACAGTTAATCAATAACATCTGTCCAATCTAGAACACAACCCTAATCAACCAATCACATACATCATTTCCAAAAGAAATTATCTCAAAATTCGTTTACTTAACTTGTCAATTTCACCTCCATTCTCATACATCCTATAATTTCCGTTGTTCAACTGAACATTCTGACTTACTTTGTCTTATAAACTGATCATCGATATACCCATTCCTAAACTCTTCTTATCAATCCTCAGCTTTACTCAAATATACAAATCTTTATTCCCTTTACTATACCACAGTACTATGATTCAAATATACAATTATATCCAGATCCATTTCATATTTGGTTGTCTTATCATGACAACATCTCAAAATATTAAATTCTATACCTTTTCCATCACATAATCTGGTTGGCCAATGCTAACTCTTTCCATCCAAAATACAAACCCTTATTCTATCCACATTCTTATTAATACACAGTACTATTCCTTTATTTCAAACTCATCAACTCTGACTGTATATATCTTATATGCTTGTCACTGATGCACTTATTCTCAAACTTTCCACAAATTCTAACCACATCCTTAGATCTTTTAACATCCTTATGGTGACACTTGCTCACCATATTCTATCTTATTCACTTTATAACAAAACTTCTCTGTATCACTTTTTCGATTCGAAACAGTGAGAACCTTTTATAACTATTCGAATATGATTTTAATTCCTGAAATCAACCTTTAATCTTATAAGACACTTTCTAAGGTTTCTGCTCTTCATCCTGCCTGGCCAGGGCAGGTGAATTGCTATTACCATCAGATTTGTCAGCTATCGATTCACTTTGTCATTTCTTATAATCACATTTCTATTGTATTCTATTAAACTTATTCTATCAGCAAGACAACATATTCCTTATAATTTCATATCAGAATTTTTTTTTATTTTGTTGGCATGTATACATTATACGACACTCTAGACTTCGGTTTATGCCGATATTCGACTAAACCGTAGCTCTGATACCATTAAATGTAACACCCCCAACCCGTATCCGACCCGGATACGAGTATGAGGTGTCACATTGACTTTTCAAACTTTGACTCTTGACAAAATTCAAAGAAAATTTAAACATTTCATTAAAGTAAAAGCGGTTTAGTTACATAAACTGACCACCATAACCAAAATCAATCAGAGCATACTTAATTCAACCAATTAGTACATGCCAACTATACTCAAAATAACCAAATACATTTAAATCCTCTATTTTCTGATATGAAATTTTGTAAGGGAGATGCTGACCTGTCTTACTCTTCTTCGTTTCTCTTCTAGCTTCTGTAACCTACGTGTGAAACAATCACACGCTAAGTCTATGACTTAGTGAGGCATAAAAACTTATAATGCACTTTATAACATATATCAATACATGCATGTTCTGTTCTATCATGCTATACCAAATTACATGATTCCCTCATATCATGAAAAATCATATCAGATTAATTACAATAAATAAATACATACACATAACTCATCATTAACAGTTTATCATGTAATCACATACTTTTATGCTTAACCTTTTCAATCAAACACTCTACACACACAACATCATATCCTTTCTATAACATTTATCATATCACTAACATATATTTGTTTATATCTCTTGATTAGCCCATGCACATATGTGAGAACTATAGATATTTGAGTTTATGGAGGTTGTGCACTAATGCTGTCACCACAGCTCATATAAATGCATCGAAGTGCCACATAGAATTGCACCGTAGTGCCGCGTAGAATTGCACCGTAGTGCCATATAATAATGTCCATAAAGACCACATATCATTCCTTAAGAATCATATACATATACTAGGGATCAAGTATGTGTCTCACCAGACTTCACACATGTTCCAAAGAATACATATATGTCCCGAATGACCACATATCATTCCTTAAGAATCATATACATATGCCAAGGATCAAGTATGTGTCTCACCAGACTTCACACATGTTCCAAAGAATACATATATGTCCCGAAGGACCACAAAGACCCTCGACTCTTGGCATGCCAACTATACCCCTAGCTCTCATGACACATAACATGGGCTTTGTCATTTATATCATTTCATATTCACACATGCATATTAATTATCTTTTATCACATGCCTGATCTCTTATAATCATGTAATCACATAACTTGTGTCATTTCTTGTAAAATCACATACATCATGTAATACATATAACTTATACACTTTCTCATATGTTCACATGGTTCACATCACATGAATCGTATCTTTTCATATAGTTTATGTTTTATTCTCTTATATTCCCATACATGTAATACATATCAAGCATGGTTACACAACTCCTTTCGATATAACTTGCATGTACCTATATTCTTTTCATATACTCACATAGTTATATAGTATAATATTTCATATAACCTCATGAATCAACTCACATGGATACATACTCAAATACTCATAGTTACATATCACTTAAATTATTCATATTTACCTAATCCATGGTCATATAGCTTCTATCACCAATTCACTTATCTAATCTCTTATTCTCATATGTTCATATTTATCATATAACACATAAGTTTTATTGCATATTTATATCTCATTCCTACATCACTAATTCATAATATAATTTACATCATATCATCTACCTTATTCTGTATTTCTTAGTATGCACTTACATTACCTAACCTATATTATACTTATAAACCTGAATATATTACTTCTATTATTTCTTTTATATACAATTTAATCTATTTACTTAATTCAATTCCGTACAACTCCTATAATCATTTCATATCACTCCATAGCTTCTATTATACAACTAATGTATCATAATTTTATTTAAGCATATGAATCTTTCTCCTCTATCTTATCTTATATGCCCATAGTATCACTGAAGTTCAAGTCTCCTAATTAATATATTATTTATGTAACCTTTGCTTACTTAGTTCATATCCTTTCTCATAAACTCACTTTTACCATATTCTCATATTATTACTTAAATTATCTCATAACATGTATTCACGTAGTAATATTTCATTTATATATCAAAGATCTTATCACATAACTTATCTTTTATATTCATATAATTTATTATCATATCATATGGTTTATATCATCATAATATATCACACATTCACATCAACCATATAATACATATATACAATACATGTCAACACGTATAAATCATACACATATATACTTCTATTTATGAATTCATGCATTTTACTATGGAAAATAGACTTGTCGCAAGTCTTATTTCCATTTAACATCATATAATACTAATATGCACTCACCTGGCCTCACTAGTCCATTCCAATATCTTATCTTCCCTTTTTATCGATCTTACTTGTCAATGATTCCAGAACTCGTTTAGGCTCTGAATCTACATAATTATACATTTTAAGACAATTATTAGATACCTACTGTAACACCTTGTAATTGGATACTAGCAACTTAAACGAACTTATTAAACCAATATTCACATTTTTCCTTTAGGGGGGAATCGGTTCCCTCCTGTGGGGGTATCGGTTCCCCCTTGACATTCTGTAAATTATGGTTCGTTTGAGGGGGTATCGGTTCCCCTTGAATGGGTACCGATTCCCCTTGCCCAGAAATCACATTTTGAGCTCGAAAATCACTTCATTTTCAGCTCAACACTTCATACTTCACTCCCTTTAATATTCCTAACTTTCATACACATACTTAAACCAATACATTTTCATTCAATATCTCTTCAACTTAAAAATTCACTCTTCCACATAGCATTCAAGAATCATACCAATTTTTCCATGTTATCCAAAATTAATTCTAACACTTATAACTTCTTACTCTTCCATATGACAAGTCAAATTCAACTTCAAAATCTATTAACTCCTTCTATTTCACTAATTCACTTAAAAACTCTTCATATTTAATCCTTCATAACTCATCCATTTTGAAATTTCAACCTACTTTAATCTCTAAATAATCTTTCTTAGCACCCCAAGAATCAAAACTAAACTTAAAACTCAAGAATTAACCAACTGAAATTAAACTTACCTTTGCCATGGAGCATACGGGAAGAGAAGAGGAAGGAGATGACCCAAGCTCCAGATCTTTCTTTTCTTCTCACCATTTCACGTTTTTATCACCTTAAAAGAAAGATAAAAATCTTTCTGGTCAAATGACCATTTTACCCTTAATTTTCTTTAATAATTACTAAATAACCTTCATCATATATTTCCAATAATCATTAATTATTTCATTCTTCTACTTTAGTCACCAAATTCTGAAACTTTTCAATTTAGTCACTAACCCGGTATTGCGGATGTTACAAACTAACTAACTGATCATTAACTAATTAACAAACTTTCTAACTAACTCTTAACATCTCAACAGTTTATAACACTATAAGCTAATATACTCACCGGCAGGAGGGAGAGTGTTATTCACAAAGATTACGGACAACGTGAACAAATTGACCCACGCTCAAATCAGCAGGAACAAGATACCTGAAATCACAATCAAAGGTTTTCGAGGACATGTTTGGCAAATAACAGATTGAATAAACTCCAAGTGCAAATGCAACTAACTTGTTTTTATCAAGATCAGGAACGTCGCTCTTTTCAGCCTTCTCAACAATAATCTGCATGGTATCCCATGAGCAAAGATGAATATCAAAAGAACAATGCAGGATTAAAAAATGATCAAAAGAAAGGAAGATAGTAGGTCGCTTCATACATGGTCCAAATATGACTCTAGTGGGCTGGCATGAACACTAAAATAGGCTGCTTAGTTTCTCTAGTTTGATAGATTGTTATATCATTTATTAAAATATTTTAAAATATCTTTAAATATATTTTCATTATCTATTAAAATTTATATTACAAGTTTTAAAAAATTGAATTGATTACTCTTCATTATTCTATTTCTTTCTTTTTCAATTTCCAGAATTTTTCTTGTGGTTGAAAGTATGTAAAATGTATTGGCTATTAGTAAAACTCATTGTTTGGTTATATCAAACCCTTTCAATTAGATGTTTAGATGTTGAGAAATATATGTGGATCCACTGCTCGAGGTTAAAATCTTGAAACCAAACGCCAAAGGATATGTAGCTTAAAAATCTTTTTAAATGATTAATCTACTACTTATTTTAAAGATTCCTTTTGTCATCAACCACGCATGCACCAAAACTACGAATTTAAAGGTTGAACAACACAGGGTGTATAGGTTGAATTTCTGTTGATTATGAATGTACTACCAATTGAAAAGGTTTCCTTTAATTTTCAACAACACATACATCAAACATGCATCAAACCAAGCCATTAATAAGGTTTCAATGTATTATATACGTAAGCCTGAAATGTCACTTTTGTCTATAAAAAAAATGAAATGACACTTTGTCTCGAGTAAAGATTAAACCTTTTTTTTTCTATGGTTCTTATAAGAGTGCTGATGCCATGCATGTAGTACTGCAATATCTACCCGCATATAATAAAAGGAGCAAACCACAAACGAGGCAAAATAGCTAAATAGCCAGCCTTTGTAGTGAAATCTTGCAGATCTCTTTTGTATACGCATATACAAGAGAGACTTGCCAGTTTCCTTCGAGAGAAGAAAGAGATACATATTAGTCAATGTAGTTAAGAGTGCATGCATTGAGTACTATAGAGGAGAGGATCCGACAGAGAAACTGGTCCCGTTAAGGAAAACTCCATTGAAGAACCTTCTGGTGGGTCTATACTGCGAATAATCTCAGCCATCGGCTTGTTGCAAAACAATGGGTCAGTGCCACTCTAGGGCATTGTCGTCAACAGGAAACGATCACGAAGAAGAAGTGCGTTGTGAGGAGGAGAACGAGGAAACGTCGAGCCGGAAGAAAGGGTGCTTATCCATGGCTAAGGAACAAAGGTCGAGGTTTTACATATTAAGGAAGTGCGTTATCATATGTTACTGTGTTGGCAAAAGTACGGTAAACATTGACTAATTTTCCCTCTCTCTCATTTTCTCTTCATCCAAGCTCTCTCTCTCTCTGTGTGGCTTACACAGTATGTGCATTAACTATTAACTGTCCTTCCATAAATTTGTGCCGTGATCTTCAAGTATCAATAATGTAAAAGCAGTCTATTGCAGCTTTATCTAGTCCAAATAGATCATTGTCAAAATGATGGCTTCTCTAATAAACCAATTTGAGATTAAGTTGTTGATTAATTATGGTTACAAAGAGACTGATCATATATGCTTACCTTTGCCTTGAAATGATGTTGCTATGAAAGCCAATAGACCTGTTAAAAATGGGGGAAATGAAAAGGTAGTAACAGAGTATAGGACCTAGGGTTTTTCTAGTGGGGAGGACAAGCAAGGAGAGATAGATACGACTATGTTGCAGTGATAGATAGCACATTTGCAGAGTTTTCACGTGAAAATAGTTAGCAAAGTGGGGCTGTTTTCGTTTCTTTTTGCTGTAAAAGGCGAGGGAGAGATGCAGACATCAATTCACATGAGGAGAGGGATAGATCATTGAGGGGATTGTAGATAGAAACAGGTTTCCTTTTGGTAGGACTTGTTCGGGATCCATAACAAGTCTGCTATTTGGCTTATTATCTTGTACTTGCAGTTGCCTTTCCTTTCTATAGGTTAGCTTTTTTTCCCCAACTTCTTTTAGCTAATTTCCCAGCTATTTCTCAATTTTGGGTAAAAAACAGAAGTTCAATAACTCCACTAATTTCATTGTTTCATAATTCAACAAGACATTTTTTATTGGCAAAACAGTTACTGCATTTGCATACGGGATCCTGTAAGTGATGGTAGCCAACTCAATGCATCATATGGAATTGGAAAACAGAAGCTTAACTATATCTATGTTAGATATGGTATTAGTGCTATATATATTCATAATCATTCCTCAGTTCTTTGATACATTTATTTATTGATGTAAGATATTGTACAGCTTCTTAACCATTCTTGACTATGGTGCAGATAATAGAGTTATCCATAAATTTTACATTAAGAGTTAACTATCACGACATAGTACTGTGATGTCTTATCTTTTTCATCAATCGACATGGAACTTAGGAAGAATACAAGGGTGAGGTTCTGATGATATAAACGTGTTATAAATTGATTTTATTGAGTAGGAAGCAGCAATATGCTGACTACAGGGATTAGTTATATAGATCTCATCACCATGGTAGAAAACTTGTAATCCAACCCTCCACCATTCAAAGAATGAGGGTGAGGCAGCTGTACTGGGGTCGGCATCCTCAGAAGTAGAGGAGTACCGCAGAAGCAAAAGCAAGGGGCATCTCTTCTGTTTTTCTATGGTATGCTATACTACTACACATTCCTTACACCTATGGATGCAAATATAAATGTGGGGAAAAGGGAGAAAATAATAAAAAGGGTGACAAAAGCATCTTGTGCCAGTTATCCCATGTATATTTTTCCTCAGGAAGAGGTTTTTGTCGCTTGCATAAAGTTTGTGCTCCATAAAGCGTTCTTGTCCTCGCCACAATGTTCATGAACCTCCGTAATCCGCTCAACAGACCTGCAAATCCCACTGCACTTCCAGTCGAATGAAGCAACACAGATATTACTAGCTTGAGCTTTCCATTCACAATCTGTTAGTAAAAAGTTAGAAGTTAATTCTTCAATGCTACTTCAGCAATATGCCACCGATTAAATGTCAAACAAACACAATAATACAAGATTCCAATATCTGGCCTCTGATAGGTTCACGCCAATATTGACCAAAGGTTGGAATATCGACATCATAGATCAAATTTATATGCTCAGAGTTCACTCATCATACTTCTCATTTATAACATATTTGGTCAAAATTACATTTTGTAAACTAAAACAGGTATTCAAGGATGGCAAAAAAAAAATACTATACAAGAAGAAAAGCAAAGCTCCCATACCTGGGGGAGTACCACAGCAGAGTCTCCTATCATCCACATGTTCCACATCTAAACCAATAAACCAAGCTCCCAATGAAACATCTTCATTAGCATATTTATGCAGTACATTCCTGAGATGGAGCATAGCTATTATCACTGGAGGCAATAACAAAGGTTTGAAACTTATTGAAGTGTCTGAAATTAGAGCTTTGACATGTGTAAGCTTATAATATACACGATGTCCTGGAACATGCAACTCGAATTGTTCTAGTTGGTAGTTCATTAACTTGATAGACCAGCTTAAGTGCAGCATTAACTCATCAATGATAACATGCTTGAAATCAAAACAATTAGAAAAGATGCGTAGGAACTCACTGATTTATCAAAATGTAAGTGGCCAAATCTTTCGATATAGCATACAGTTGTCCAGTAGCATGTCGGAAATATTTGTTTCCAACCTCACCAAATTTCCAGTACTCAGGTTCATGGTATTTCACTCCCCTATTAAATAAAGATCATACATAAGACAACCAGATATTTCGGATATTTTCAACATCTTAAATATAAACTAATCCGGAAAGCACAGAAACTCAGCTTACTTTCGAGCAAGAACAGGACCAGACTTCATGCAGCCAATATAAACTCGAGGTTTCTTTCTATGTCCAGCTAAAGTCATACCAAGTGTTGCTGCAGCCATATAAACTCATTTATGGAGTGGAATAAATTTATTAAAAAATGTAGCTATGCAATTAATCATAGATCTATAACTTTGATGCAAAAAATCGTCGTAACTTCTTTTGAAGTACGAGCAAAAGGTTTCATTTCCATTAGATACACAACCTTTTCGCCTTCATTAAAAATTATGATCATCATATTCCTTCAAAAAGTCTCAGGGTACTCATAATAAAACTTGGATTATAACCTTGTCTCATTCTAGATAAAAAATTAAGACATATTTATAAAAGGAATTATACAATATGTGCAAAGATTTGTAAACATGCAAAATGGAAGAACAAAATTTTATTTTACCAAGATTTACATGAACATCATCATCGACTTTGATGTAAAATTCCGCATCCCACAAGGAAACAGCAGTGGCAAAATAAGTTTTTGTCTTGGCCGACAACTCCAGGTAGCCTTCAACATGTTGCTATTTTTTTTTATGAACAAACAGAAATAAAGGCTGTTTAAATATTTTTCTATGGTCTATTCACACTTATAAAAACATTAGACTACTCGATATAAGTCAACACTAATGACAACAGAGACGGGCAGAAGAGAAGTATTACCAATCTCAAAAAGTCTCCATGCACCTTTTCCTCAGCTTCAATGGCTTTATCGAGAATGCCACCTGATGTTGAACTGGAGAAGGCCAACCCATTATTTCAGTTTTCTACCCCCTCATATAGGTCATATAGTTTATCAACACATGCGACTTCTTTACAAATTTTGTAAAGATAAAACAAATACACTCAAAGCTAAAAGCTTTTACATGCAGTTACTGGAGAAATTACAGTCAATAGTCAAAAATATTTTATAAGGATCTTATAGGTACAGGCAGAAAGGTCGAAAATTACCTGTGGCCTATAACAAACCGTATGATGATGCCTTTTTCTTCCTCTAAATTTTTGCGCTTCTCAGCTGGGAAATTTATATAGTTAAGAATTGATTTATAATACGCTCAAATGAAGCTCATAAAAGAATAAAAAAAATAGCCATTAAACAAAAGACTTCTATGAAAACAGGTATGCACCTTGAGGCATCCAAGTAGCACGTACTGAATCTCTTCGCTTACGACTACTAAAAGCTGTATTGATTCCTATAACCATAAAATATTTTCTTTTAAAAGTTGATTCAATATTCTTCACGCCTTCAGATATCATAGGATCTTTCATAATTGTCTCACGTTCTGCCCTAGCAGCCATCAATTTGATCTCCAAATCTGAAATGGCTTTATCCACGGTCCTGCATTCCATATACAGCAAATAAGATACGAATTTAAGGCCATAATAGGGAGCAATACCTCAAATCCAGATGTAACAAACATTATCTTGGCTTACTCAATAGAATGTTGGGACCCTGAAATGCCTCTAGAGCTATTGGCTTCATTCTTCAAAACCTTTTAAATTCGAGGAAAGGACAAGCATTTCAACAACCAGTCAGCATGATGAAAAATCAAGATAGAATGTTTGGTAAAAGAGATGAGACAGGTTAAAGGCTAACACAAGACATTGGACTAAATATCACTACTCCACTAAAACCCACATGCTGAATCCTTCTTGCTTTTATTACAACAACTAGGCTCTTCAAAGCTCAATCATATAGATAACTAATACTGAACATATGTGGGCCAAAAGCACTCACAATGTTCTGATCACAATCCACAAATTGTTTACCCTCGGTTCTTGAAGTCCACGGAACGGCATTCACATCAGGCACAATCCACATCCTGATTCAGTGTATCATAATTAAAATGATTTGAATATACTATAAGCAAGCCATGGCAAAATCAAATAGGGAAAAAAACTTTATATTAAGATGTCAGAGTTTCCCTAAGCATTAACAAACGAAGCTTAGCAGACACAACAAAAAACCGTACACCATGGTAAGCAATTCCTCCTAGTAGAGATATAGATATTAACTAACACCCTAACAAGAAATCAGGTAGTTCATTCACTGCTATAATATCCTATAAAAAAATTAACTAAAAAGTAAAAACAAATTATGCCAACACTGCTCTTTCGACAATTACGCCTTTCCCGTGGCATTATTTGAAGCTTTCTATGCAATTTAAAGGATAAGTCATAGCTACCAAGTACCAATTTCAGCACTTCACTACGATTTACCCTTGCAAAAGGGTAGTTGAGAAAATATTGTGCATTGAAATTAACCCAAATGAGTTCTACCCTAACCAGATCAAGAGCAATAGAGAGAAACATATGTGCAGTTTTAACCCACCAAAGCCACGATTCCTGGAAATGGTATGATCCAGATAATTTGCCGACAATAGTTTGCTCAACAATGATCAGTAAACAGTTAAACAAAGTCCAGACCAAAACTAAACTTGTTCATTTGGATAATTCATCATTCACATTCAATCAATTTATCGCAGTTCTCAAGCATGCTCGAGAAAGTACTTCCGGAAACTTCTTTCATGAGATCTATGGGATACTCACAATTTCATCAATAACAAATTCACCAAAATGCATCATTTTATCAGCAAACCACAGAAAAGAAAAAGCAAATTGGGAGCTAAAACCAGAATCCAAGAATGATAAAAAAAAATACCTATTGGTGAAGAACATTCCTGCACAGAAGCTAGCAAAACAAAGCACGAGAGCCAAGTTCTTCGACAAGACCTGCTTTGAAGCAAACTCTCCTCTACTCTTCCAATACATTTTAGTCCTAAAAGTCGATATCTTTCTCCCACGAGAAATGCTAATTTATATACAACAATGGAAATTTGAAAGGAAAAAGAAAACCCAGAATCAGATTTAGTAAGGACAGACATCAACAGTTTAAAGGCATAGTTTTATATGACACACTCCGTTTATCTATCTCCCCCAACCTAAAGAGTCGAGAGAGAGAGAGGCCATGGGAAAAAGTATACACACTAACTGCCCTCTTAATACTACTAAATTACACGTCCAGTTAAGTGTTTAAAAGAACGGCAATTCCTTTTAATAACAGCTAGTGTTACAGTTTCTTTTCACTTTGAGCTCTAATGTAACAGCTTGCTTCTGTTGGATTTTTTTTTATAAAAAAAAGAAAAAATCAATAGGATTATTTATTTTGATTAAAAAATTTGCATACATGAACCCAACAGCTGAATTTGGACTAAAGTGTATGACTTTCCATTAAGAACCCTAAGTTAATCAGCGTGAAAATAAAAAGAACTAATCTCCTAATAATGATATTGTCCCAGCGTGAAAATAAAAAGAACTAATCTCCTAATAATTATATTGTCAAATCAACCCAAATGCCAAAGAAGTTAATCATCAAAGCTTACTTCCAATGCTTTGCTATGATGTATTAACAAATGTGAAGAATATGTGCAAGACAAGACCAGAGATAAGTTAGACTTATCCTTTATCAGGTTTAGAGTAGATTAATGATACCATAAATGGGACAATTCATAAATATTTTATATTTTTCATGTATTTAAAAATATATTATCTCGTATTCATGCTCTAATACACATGAATATAATACATCTTTTAAAAACTAGAGAGAATTACTTTGGTTTATGACGCCGGATAGAAAGTGTTGGAGTGGTCCCTTCAATAGGAGATAAAGTACCTTTTATCTATTTATTTATGAGAAAATCGCCTCAGTGACCAAAAAAAAGTTATAATATACGATTTTAACCAACTTTTTTTGGATTTGCCAAAATGACCAACAAAATCGCAACGCGAAATAAATATCGCAACGCGATCCCCAGAATCGCAAATCAGTTTCCAGAATCGCAAATCAGTTTCCAAAATCGCAACGCGATTCTTGAAAATCGCGATGCGATAGTACAAATTCGCATTGCGATTTTCCAAAATCGCAACGCGAATATGAAAATCGCAACGCGAACACATAAATCGCAACGCGTATCCGTAAATCGCAACGTGTATCCGTAAATCGCAACGCGTATGGGTAAATCGCAATGCGTATCCGTATATCGCAACGCGTATCCGTAAATCGCAACGATAATACATAAAATCGCAACGCGTATCCGTAAATCGCAACGCGATATTTAAAGCGCCATTATAATCGCTACGCGTATTTTATTTTCAAATTACAAAAAGAATATTAAGACAAAATCCCGTAATCGCAACTCATAACCTAAAACCTAAAATCACAACTCAGTCCCATCTCCATCTCTCACTCTCTACGGCGAAGAAATCCGTCCCCATCTCCGAAGATTTCCGTCCCCATCTCCGGCGAAATCCCTCACAACCATTCACGGTCAGAAATCCCTCACAATATTCAGAAATGGAAAATCAACCTCCGAGGGTTAGTTTTTTTAATTATTTTTATTTTGAAATGTTTGCATTATTGTAGGTTTTTCATATTGAAACTGATGATAAGTTTACTGGTCATTTCAATAATAGATTAACCATTTCACTTAGATTTCATTTCGCGTTACGATTCTGTCGTTGCGATTTTCATTTCGCGTTGCTATTCTCTCGTTGCGATTTTCAAGTTAGTATTTGTCTTTGTCTTTGTTCTGTCTTTTGGTTGAAGTAATGCAATCCATTCAAGTTTCAATTTGCAGAAGAGTCGCAACGAGATAAATGAAAATCGCAACGAGAGAATGACTGTCGCAACGAGAGAATCGCAACGCGAAATGGAAATCGCAACGAGAGAATCGCAACGCGAAACCAAAATCGCATTGCGATTTTCATTTCGCGTTGCGATTCTCTCGTTGCGATTTTCATTTCGCGTTGCGATTCTCTCGTTGCGATTGTCATCTCGCGTTGCGATTCTCTCGTTGCGATTTTCATTTCAACCAAAAGACAAAACAGTGTTGCAAATTTTAGTTTAAAGAATAAACTACTACTTTTATGTTTATTGTTTTTGGTATATCTTCACAGTGTAGTTTTTGGTATATCTAACTTGGTATGTTTATTGTTTTTGTAGAAATTTTTTTCGGCTCAATTGACCTTGAGAAATAAAGTCAGCCTGGCCACTACAATTGCAAAGAAGCTTTCACCTGCTCAAAGACAATTGTTTGAGGAAACCTGCTTCGGGCCATGGCTGAGAGTACAGCATCCGGGTGGAGATGCTAATTTGACCCATTTGTGGCTTCAGACCATGACATCAAATCTACCCGACAGTATACAACGTGGTGAGGAAGAGATATGGTTTCATTTTCCACCAGCGTATACTTGCTTTGGGCGGAAGGAGTTCTGCTTAATCACTGGTCTACGATTCGGACACGATGATGTAGGCCGGTACACTCGTCATATCGCCCGCCCATCATGGTTATCCCGGGTTTTTCCGGATGAGTCAATGGAGAAGCCGAACCTACATGTCGATGACCTGAAGAAATTATTTAATAAGAAAGCTGGTTTCACTCGGATGGAAGACGTCGATGTTGTCCGAGTATGCCTTCTACTACTTGTGTATGCCGGCTTTTTAGGCAGAGAGGCCAGACAACCTATTCATCGGGAGCTAATAATATTGGTAGAGGACCTGAATGCATGGAATCTGTTTCCGTGGGGTTCGTATATGGAAAGCTACCTGGACTAAGTTGTCGTCTGCCTTTGATGACCGCAAAAGTTTGCGGGGCGATGGGTCCAAATACACTTTGTCAGGCTTTGTTTGGGCCTTTAAGGTAAGAATTTCTATATAATGTTTCTAAAATTATAATTAATTATTTAACAATTACTAATTTTGTTATTATATTGTTTGTAGATTTGGATATTCGAGGCTTTCCCCAGCATGCGTACATATGCAATAAAAACGTCAAATGATATTCCCAGGGCTATTTCCTGGAAGAGGAAAACTCTGTTGGATTGGGAAGACTTAATACCATATGCCACAATAAATAATGTAAGTTAACACAAATACTTTCATATAATATAAACAAGTTATTAATAGTAGACGTTTAACTTTGTTTGAGTTTTTATATTTTAGGAGGCCAACATTCCATTACAAAGACTGACACCCACGGAGGAAGAGCTTGCCACTGATTGGTGGCAAGCTAGTCAGAATTTTTTTGATGGCACGGATGATGAGCAGCATCCACTTCCTCCAATTCGAGAGCCATCACCTCACCTAGAGCCATCACCCGATCGACCCGACTATACATCTCTAGAACGAGAGCCATCACCTATCCCGTCACATCATCGAGCCTCTTCTCCACCATCACCTCATGATAGGCGACCGGCAAAGATGCCACGACTCCTATCTCCCTGTTCTCCACCTCCACCTCAACGGGATGAGTCAAGGGAGTTACGTGATGAGGTCAATGCCTTGCGTGAGGAGATCGGTACTCTACGCGATAACGATGGTGCATGGCGTGTGGAGGTGTCAACTTTACGTGGTGAGGTTGCCGCTCTACGTGAGATGATAGTATCGTTGCAGAATGAGGTTCATACTCTACGCAACGAGGTAAGTTTAAGATTTTCCATATTTAACTTAATGATAAATTTACTCGTAATTTCACTTAGATTAGCCATTTCACTTAGATTGCTTAGTAAATTTGTTCGGTTGCTGCCAATTCTGCTAAACTGTGTATTCTTTAACACTGTGAAATAGTATTTGTCTTTGTTTTGTCTTTTGGTTGAAAGTAAATTTGTTCGGTTGCTGCCAATTCTGCTAAACTGTGTATTCTTTAACACTGTGAAATATATTTGTCTTTGTTTTGTCTTTTGGTTGAAAGTAAATTTGTTCGGTTGCTGCCAATTCTGCTAAACTGTGTATTCTTTAACACTGTGAAATAGTATTTGTCTTTGTTTTGTCTTTTGGTTGAAAGTAAATTTGTTCGGTTGCTGCCAATTCTGCTAAACTGTGTATTCTTTAACACTGTGAAATAGTATTTGTCTTTGTTTTGTCTTTTGGTTGAAAGTAAATTTATCCATTCAAGTTTCAATTTGCAGAAGAATTTATAGTTTACTTTCGCAACACGAAACTTAAAATCGCAACGCGAAACCAAAATCGCAACGCGAAATGAAAATCGCAACGACAGAATCGCAACGCGAAACCAAAATCGCAACGACAAGATCGCAACGCGAAACCAAAATCGCATTGCGATTTTCATTTCGCGTTGCGATTCTTTCGTTGCGATTTTCATTTCGCATTGCGATTCTGTCGTTGCGATTTTCATTTCGCGTTGCGATTTTGGTTTCGCGTTGCGATTTTAAGTTTCGTGTTGCGAAAGTAAACTATTTCTTCTTCTGCAAATTGAAACTTGAATGGATTGCATTACTTCAACCAATAGACAAATCAAAGACAAATACTAACTTCAGGGTATTAGTTTGAAACATATTTTTCTTTGTTATCTGATGCATTTTGTGAACTATGATAGAATAATGACTTGGGTGAATACAATGCAAGTTTGAAACATATTTGTCTTTGTTTTCACTGTTTAAATATCATGTCTGTTTATTTACTGATTTTTGTATTTAATTATTTAGCGGCCCGATAGAGTGGATGCTTTACGTCGGGTTATGCTTGCACGACGGAGTTCACGCATCAGACAGCGTGCACGTGCTATTAAGTCTCCGTACACCCCAATAGTGCGAAGACACCGCAAGAAGAAGCCCGACTCGCCTGTCATCCCTCAAGAGTCCACTCCTATCGTTGAAGAGGCCCCCCATATCATTCCTCGAGAGTCCCCTCCCACCGTTCAAGAGGCAACTGTCATCGTTGAAGAGGTCCCTCCCACCATTCCAGAGCCCGATTCACATGGGGTAATATATCGAAGTATTGAGAAACCCCCACCGGTTCCGGACATGATGGATGAGAGTTGGCTCTCGTATGAGTTACCGGCCAGTACCATACCGGTATCTGAAGAGGAGAGGGAACAACTACCGGACACAATTTTGGATAACACCCTTTGGGCTAAGACCGCAGTTGATTTTTATCTACATGAGCGGAGCAAGGGGTGTTTCACTGACATATGCAAGCTCACCGATGATATCTTTTTGTTGCTTGAACGGCCTTGGTGGGGCGTATTATTAGGGGTCGAAGACAATGGCTATTTCGATGGGGGGGTAAGTCTTATATTTTTCTTATATTTCAATTTGATTAATTTTTTTTAAATTTATGTAAGTCACTAATATATGTCTTTTTTTGTAAAACAGCATATCGATGCGTGGGTGACACGTCTTCTAATAATAAGAAAACTTAAGAAAAATAAAAATATACGATATACAATAATGCCGACGTCTTTTCACGCCGTTCACTTGAAGAATGCACGAGATGAATCATTTGATTTGGGCAATGGACAAGCTAAACTTTATCCTGCATGGTGGGAGGTCGATAAGGTTAGTATTTATTTTAGATTGAGTTTAAAGGTTTTATGAAATAAGTGCGCAAATGAATGAATTATTACTTATGATTGCAGGTGTTTATCCCTGTTTTGGAACGTAAACATTGGATTCTCGTCGAGCTTCAGCTCCCATCCCTTAAGACAATAGTGTATGACAGCATGATAAATTACATATCATTGGCTGATTTAAGAGATGTTATTAAGGGATGGAGCTCTCATTTGGCTAAATTCTTGGATGCGATCAATTATTGGACTCGTTCTGGAAACAAGAAGCCAAAGAAGCTCAATATTACAGTTATTAGAGACGAGACCGCGCCACAACAAACGAGCGGAGCCAGAGGAGATTGTGGTCCTCTCGTATGCTTGGCGTTGGAGCGTTTGACGACGGGAAGCATCAAGTATCTACCTCCCACCGATAGAGATAAAGCTGCAGTAGGCTTGTGGTTTCGGCATTATATGGCTAAATCGATATATACGAGACGCTGCCTACCTGCATCCGCGTTATAAAAATGTCCATAAACAATTGGTAAGTTTATATACTTATAAATGAAAATGTTTGGTTAAGTAATTAGAATTCAATAATTTGCGTAGAAAGTGTTGTTTGAACAAATGTTTGGTTTCTGCAGGTTAATCTCAGAAGTGAACTGCGTGAAAATGATGTCGAGCTGCAAAAGTTGATTCAATAGTTTAATTGATTGTTTTTTGATTGTTTAATTGATTTGTAAAAGTTGATTCAATTTTTGATTGTTTAATTGATTTGTAAAAGATGATTTGTAAAAGTTGATTTGTGTAATTGATGCGAACATAATTCTTATTTGTGCTTGTTTAATTGATTGAAATGTAATGGTTGATTTTGTTGATTTCAATCTGCATTATGTTGAAGGCAAAAATGACTATCGCAATGCGAAATGAAAATCGCAATGCGAAATGAAAATCGCAACGAGAGAATCGCAATGCGAAATGAAAATCGCAATGCGGAAATGAAAATCGCAATGCGTTTATAATTTCGCATTGCGATTATCTCGTTGCGATTTTCATTTCGCATTGCGATTTTCATTTCGCATTGCGATTCTTTCGTTGCGATTTTCATTTCGCATTGCGATTTTCATTTCGCATTGCGATTTTCATTTCGTATTGCGATTTTAATTTCGCATTGCGATTATGTCGGTTCGATTTTCATTTCGCATTGCGATTTTCATTTCGCATTGCGATTCTCTCGTTGCGATTTTCATTTCGCATTGCGATTTTCATTTCGCATTGCGATTCTCTCGTTGCGATTTTCATTTCCGCATTGCGATTTTCATGTTGGGATTTTCATTTCGCGTTGCGATTGTATTTTCCGTGTTGCGATAGTCAAATGCATGCCTAATAGTGATAACAACTGAATAACAAGAGTTGGTTAAGTCAAAATGGTTGGCCTGAGTCATTAATTCAACTGAAAATGTTAAAAGTTCACACATAAAATCCACATAATACAACGTTTGCATATGAGCTTTTGATGGCAACGTTTACATAATACACATAAAATGTTAAATGTTAAAACGTTTACATAATACAACTGAATAACAACGTTTACATAATACAAAGTTCACACCATATGAGCTTTGGATTTTGATGAGGATCCATATTTTGGTAGAGGAAAAGATGATTTTGATGGCACTGGTGATCCACATGTCAACCTTGTATGACCACTTTCCTTGCACCGACTACATGTCGATCTCTTCTTCTCTTCACCCTTAGACGGTATACGATCGTGACTTTTTGGTCGGCCAGGTAGCCTTCTGTCCATGGCTGGTGGCAAAACTGTTTGTAAGTCATCTGGTATGTCCCACTCAGAAGGATGTGGAATAGGGTAGACAATCTCGGCATAAGTCTGTCGATAAACTTCTGTAGTGTAGCAATCCATAGCGTATGCGCTTGAATCATCTTGGTTTAAATGAAGAGCAACTTTTATAACATGGCCACACGGATAACCAGATGTTTGCCATTTCATACAACTACACGTCTTTGCATTTAGATCGACTAGCCCATTTAAGTTATTATCCAGTACTTGAAACAAAGTGTTTGAACATGGTTCAACTCTCCATGACGTTGACTTCACAACACGTTTCGTTATCTTTTTTTCAGTCCATGGTGTAACACGATGTTCCAATGTTCCTGTAAATTTAAATAAACAATACTTAGTAAAATATATAAATATGATAAGTTACGAATTCAAAGAAATAATACCTGCATGGTTTCTTTTCTTGTAGTACCACTGTTGAATAGAGGCTCGAAAAAACTCCATTAACATAGTAATGGGTAATTTCCGGGAATGACGACTTAGAGCGTTGATTGATTCTGCACTATTAGACGTCATGAAACCATATCTTGCTCCAAGTTGATGTACTCTTGACCATCTTTCAAACCCGACATCTTCTAGTGTTTGAGCACACTGAGGCAAAACACGTCTTAAACAATTTATATGCTTATTGAAATCCACTTCCCGATAAGCTTTTACAGCCTTCCAGTATGTCCATTTGTGCTTTTTTATACCAGCAGACCTTGATTTTAGATTTCTATACAAATGAACACCACAAAGTCCATGAAAAGCATCTGGGAAACACCTTCTAACAGCGTTGTCAATTGAGTTTGCCCTATCGGATATGATTGTCAGATTGCTAATAGGACCTATGCAATCCCTAAGATGCCCCATAAACCATGTCCATGAATCAGAGGTTTCAGATTTGCCAACCCCGTAAGCTATTGGCAATATCCCATTGTTAGCATCCATGGCTACTGCTAATAAGTTTACTCCAAGGTATCGACCTTTCAAATGTGCTCCGTCAACTATAATAACTGGGCGCATGCAAGTAATAAACGAACGAATCTACAAAATAATATACACAAGAAATATAATCATTTAAATGTGAAATGCATGTAACTAACAAAAATGAGTCAACAAAATTATATTGATTTACTAACCGTAGCACCAATGGCGATAAACAGCAACTCAAAGCGTCCATCTCTATCTGTTTTGATATGAGTTACCGACCCAGGATTTTTCAGCTTTAAATTGTGACAATAAGCCGGCAGTTGGGCAAACGATGCTTCTGGCGACCCCCTCAACAATTCCAAGGCATAACATTTGGCTCTCCAAGCTTGAGAATATGATATACTAATCTTGAACCGAGCATTCATGTCAGTCATAATTTCATGTCCCCGATATACCCTGCCATTCAAAAACATTAACTCAGCCAGAAAACCACCCAACACCTTTTTGTTTGCCTGTCTATGGTGAGGAAAAACTTGGGTTCTTGAACATGTATGTTTATCAATAAAAGTCCTAACTTGAAACATTTTGCAATCTTTTATTCTCTTTGCAATCATACGCCACGTACAGTTTTTGTCAATCATACACCTTGTTTCGAAACGATCTTTGCTTGATTTGTTAACTTTTAGTTGATAGCCATCTTCCACACATTTCGTATATAAAGCTATCTTCAAGTCTTCCTTTGTATCAAAACAATCATCTTTCTTGATACGAATAACTTTTGTGTAACAATCAACTGCTTTCTTTATCAACTCTTCTTCCGGTATCTGAAGTAATTCTGGCATATTCCAGTTATACGCCCGTGGCATTTTCTTTTCTTCGGGGACTTTTTCTTCTTCTTTTTCTTCTTCAGGATTATATGAATTACAGAATGGATGTTCAACATGTTCATTCACAGTCGTAACTTCCTCCTCATTATCATCAACATTACATTCTTCGGCAACGGCTGTTTCATCATCAAAATTCGGGTATTGACCAATATCAATATCATTACACGCATGGTCTGTTTCTTCTTCTGAAACATCATCAAAATCCGTGTATTGACCAATATCAAAGTCCGGATATTGACCAAGACCAAATTTCGAATACTGACTAGTACTCACAATTTTTTCTGTTGGCTCATCATCGTCTAACTGGTCAATACGAAAACCGGAATTTGGTGCTGAAAGTTGATTGGGATTTGGATTAGAGAAAGGTTGTGGGTTTTGAGAAAAACTTAGTTGATTACTACCCGCTACTGACCCAACAATACTACTTCTAGGTTCAACAACATACAATGTAACATCATCTTGTGAAACACTAATGTAAGCAATGAATCGTTCAACATCTTCATTGTCGGTTAACAAATAAACTTTACCATTTCTCTGATAAGATAGCCTAAATCCACTTAGGGGCTCTAAATTCAATTTATTTGAAACACGTAGCATTAGAGTTTCATAAGTTAACTTTTGTAAAGACAATTTTAGTTGAAGATTTATGGGTAAAGGCATATATTGTAAAACACCATTAACATTATCCCATGACCCTCCAAAACACAAATCTATCCAAACATGATCAACATTAGATGATTTCATGGTTGTAACTAAACAAACGAGATGCGAAACTAAGACCTGTTGCCGGATGGGGAAGGATGTCGTTGGATATAGGAACGGATGTCGCCGGAGAGAGTGATAGATGGAGATGGAATGAGTTGCGATTTAGGGATTTAGTTTATGATTTCAGTGTTATATACCCAAAATTTCAGTGTTGTGATTTACAGATTCTCGTTGCGATTTACGGATTATCGTTGCGATTTACAGATTCTCGTTGCGATTTACGGATTATCGTTGCGATTTACGGATTATCGTTGCGATTTACGGATACGCGTTGCGATTTACGGATACGCATTGCGATTTACGGATACGCGTTGCGATTTACGGATACACGTTGCGGTTTACGGATACGCGTTGCGATTTACGGATACGCGTTGCGATATACGGATACGCATTGCGATTTACCCATACGCGTTGCGATTTACGGATACACGTTGCGATTTACGGATACGCGTTGCGATTTATGTGTTCGCGTTGCGATTTTCATATTCGCGTTGCGATTATGGAAAATCGCAATGCGAATTTGTACTATCGCATCGCGATTTTCAAGAATCGCGTTGCGATTCTGGAAACTGATTTGCGATTCTGGGGATCGCGTTGCGATTTTTATTTCGCGTTGCGATTTTGTTGGTCATTTTGGCAAATCCAAAAAAAGTTGGTTAAAATCGTATATTATAACTTTTTTTTGGTCACTGAGGCGATTTTCTCTTTATTTATTTATCTGATAGGAACTCCTGATGTTAAAAAATGAAGGGTTGTAATGCAAGTGGTTGGTGGCCTTTGGACCTACTCTTTTGGTATTGGTGGCCCTTGATTCTGATGGCTATGGATCCATCTGAATTGTTTATGCCATTGAACATATATAGAACTCCACTTTTTTATCTTGTTTGAAGAAACAAAGGTCTGGAGTTGAAGCAATTGCCAACTATCAAATTATCATGAAACAACTATTGATTTACCCTGGTTTTAGTTTTAGCTGTAGTTGAGCACTAAAGACATGTTCATCCAGACTTCGCTGTAAAATATTTAACACATAAATAAATAAAATAGCAGTAAAAGACTACAGATGAAAAAGTGCAGGCATCAAGCAACTAATGTCGGTGGCTAATAAAGAAAGAAACAGGTCAAATTTGATCAGGATAATGTTTGTATAGTCACATAGATGCTTTACCGATGAGTCCACTCATCTTGCATTTTAACCATAAAACAAAAACACTAAAATTTTACTAACTATTATGCTAAATGATAGAGAAAAGAACAAGCGTAAAGGATAAACTTTGACGATAAATGATTAACTAATTCTCCTTCCTGCTAAAAGTGCACTCCAACTGTATCCAGAACATAAACCCTTTTCCACTACCAGACAAATAATCGGAGGCTGACACCTTTCGTCGTTGTTTTTAACCATTCTTTAAAAATCATGCAAAAAGGCAGCTCCGATGAAGACTATGTTCTCGAATCTCGAGTTCAAAACTTCATTACATGGCTACGACATAATACGAGCAAAAGTGGATAAAAGCAAAAAGGTTACACGAAACATGATAAATGCAAAATGAAGATACGATGATTTGGTGTGGAATTGTTGATGAAATGGTGGGACATTCATTCCTACTCGAGGAAACCTGTTCTTGTCAAAACTGCATTCCTTACTTTGCTGAGGTCCCTGCCTTTAAGCGTCCTTCCAATACCTTCACAAACCGAAAATGAAGAAATCTGACTCCTCGCAAGCTTCTTAGCTAGCCATTCATGTGGAGGGACCATATCATCATCCTCTTCATCATAAACCACATTGTCATCATCACCATCATCAACCCATGTCCCTTTCCTTGATGATGAATCCATGTTTCCGTGCTTGCCATAAATCTTGGACCAATCAGGGATGTTCAATGGAGCCGATAATTGTTCAACAATCTTGGTTTCATGCTTTGCTGATGAACTGCTGCCGTTGCTAACAATTGGGATCCTTCTTGGTGCGCTTGGGAGCCGCCATGCAGAGGAAGAACTCGACGAGTAGTCCCTAGGTTTCCTCGGTATGGGGCTTGAATCTTCCTCTTCCCCATCATAAGACCACATTTCTTCTTCATTGAAATCTCCATGCCAGTCTGCCATGACTTGGTTTCTAGAAGAAAAAAAAAAAACAAAGGGAGCAAAAAAGATTCAATATTTGAATGTTAAGAAGAAGAAAAAAGGTCACAGTCCATATAAAATACAAGGAGAGGGGGATGTTCATTTATTCAGTTTCATGATGTTTTGTGTTGCTTTGCAACTAGATAAATCTGAGTTTATTTCTTGGGAACAAAAAAGGAGAGAAGAAGAAAGAGAAGAATATCAGGAATCTAGATTGCCTTTGTTTCAATAGCCTCCAAAAATAACCCCGAGCTTTTCAAAGATATCACAAATGGGTGCTTTTTGCTTAACCCAAAAACCAACCAGAGAAGAGAAGAGAAGCTGTGGGAATACTTCCAAAGAAGATCACAGATTTCAAGACCCTCAAAATAGTACCCTGCAAATAACAGAGGAGGAAAAAGACAAGAATAGATGTAAATGAGATCATTTCATCTCTCATTTTCCCCAACTTTTATGCCCTGTGGTCTATCAAATACTATTATATTTCAGTCGGATCAAATAAGAAAGTTTAGAAACAAACCATTAGTTGCCACTACTCCATAAATTTTACCTCCAATTTCCAATGGTTTCTGTAAAGGCGGGTTTGGCTATGGCAGGTGGCACCCACAGAAAAGAAGAAATGGGAAGGAATTCACCTACAGAGGCATTGAACAAATCCAGGAAGCAAGGCTTATCTCAGAGCATATTTACCAACTATAGAAACTAGTCAGTTTTGAGAGTGAAGAGATATCATGGTATGGTTTTTTAGTTATTGGTTTACAGAAACTGAGTGTGGCTTTATAAATATTTGGAAATCAATGAAAAGAGTGGCCTGTGATTGGAAAAAAAGTGGAAGAGGAGGATTTGACTGACCAACTTCACTGATTTCCGTAACCTTATCCTTAACTTACACCAGTATCTTAACTCATTCAGCTTTAACACAGATAATAATAAAAGCTATGTGAAGTGTGAAGGGCATGGAAACTCGAGGTTGAGGCAAATTTTGGTTTCTAGGAGAGGGTGCTTAAGGAGTAAAAGCATTTGGTTGGACGATGGTTGCATTGATAAACGTGGTGGCCTTTGTTTTTGTTGATCTCAGTAATATGATCATCAATTTTAACTGTGCTATCCATTTAATATAAAATCACCACTTCATTCTTCGATGCTTCCTGGGTTTTGGGGATATGTGAATGTGAGTGGAAGACCTCTTATTAACTCGAATCTGAAGCTATAATGTTGGACAATGACCAAAGAGAGATGGTTGAGGGATCAGGCAAAAAATTAAAGCTTGTTACCACCTCTTTTGAGTTTCTTGGTACTTTTTAACTTCTAATTAGATCAAATTAACGTAATTCACATTACCCAAGGTTTGCTTTGTAAGAGGACTCTTCCAATTATCTTACCACATAGATCATGATCGGATCACATTGAAGATTCATTTGAAAAATGGGAGTGTGTTTAAGAATAATGATTGTACATGGTTTTCTAGATGAACTTGGATAGGTATTATTGTCTTGTCCCCTTTAAAATTATACTAATTGAAAAAATAAATTATAATAACCAAATTTAACCGATGGAAAATGTCATCAAATAATTTCATCAATATACATTTTTTTCACCGACTGTTATGATGTTTAGTGTCACGGACTGCGAACTTGTAGGCAAAGTCGGCTCATAATATATTACCCGTGGGGTCACAACCAGCACAAGGCAGGCCGCTCCCGATGTGGTGTCGAGACCAACACCCATTAGGGTGCGACAAACGCAACCCAGACAGCCCACAAGGGTCACACCGAGACTAAGGAGCACACAGAGTCGAATAAGGTCAAGACACGCTCGCCCCAAACTACCCACAAGCACGACCATCAAACAACAAGAGTCGCCTAGGGTCGTGACCACTGCACACCAAGGTGTACCTAGAGCCGAGGCCAACGCAGGACAAGGTCAGCCAAGGACTCTAACCAGCAAGCAACGGGACACACTCGGGGTTGAGGCCAACGCACACCAGGTGTGCATCTAGAACCGATATGAACGCACAACGGGGGCCGCTTGGGGGCGAGGGCAACACACATTGAGGGCACACAGGGTTGAGGCCTGCGCACACTGATGGAAGATAAAGCCAAGTAGCGTAGTTTTTGTTTGAATAGGACTCAAGTATTAGAGTTTCAATTAAAGTAAGGAGTTTTACTTGTAGTTAGACTAAGAGTAGTCAGGAGATGTAAGTGGACTTAATTATAAAAGGAGGTATCCCCACCTCTATTGGATATAGAGAATTTGGTGTGAATAAACTCAGACATTCAGGCCAAAAACTTTCCCACACACGCTTACTTACGTTTTTCAATGTTTTTTCATCGTTCTTATCGCTATAGCAACAATAACCGAGGAGTTTAGGTTAACTTAGATGTCGAGCAATTGAGCGAGACGTCTAAGGGCCGCATAGACCATCTAGCCGATAGTCCAACCCCGTGATAAGTGGTATCAGAGCCAGGTTCGTGAATAAACGAGATGACTTCAGTGGCGAGGCAGTAGCATCCGAGGGCATCGAGACTCGCAACGCGAAGAGTTCCATGAGGATGTGCAGACTACACTCAACGGATTAGATGCGAAGAGTTCCCAACAAGATAATGCTTTGGAAGCCCAAATCTTGACCTTAACACAAGAGGTCGAAGAACTTAAAAACCAGGGATCCGGAACCGAGGTTGAAAACCTAAAGAAGGAGATCGAGCAACCCAAGACCGATGTGGCCTTGTATAAGACTTTTGTGGTTGGTGACATACTAACCAACGCCCCCAAAAGCCAGGCTGAAGTCCCTAAACTAGAGAAGTGTAAAGGGACTAGGTCACTCAAAGACGTTTAAAATTTTATGTAGAACATGGATCAAAACTTTCGAGCCATAAGCATTGAGAATGATATTGAGAAAGTAAACATTGCTTCTGTTTACTTAACTGATTTAGCACTCTTATGGTGGAGAAGTAAATACACCGAGATGAAACGAGATGGCACCACCATTGGAACCTGGGTAGAATTCCAAGCTGAGTTCAAAGAATAATTTTACCCTTATCATGTCAAGAATGATAAACGATCAAAACTAAGGCGTCTTAGGCAAGAAGGCTCTCTAAGGGAGCACGTTCGACAATTTTTCGAGTTAAGCCTACAAGTCTTGAGCCTAACCGAAGATGACAGGTTCTTCACCTTCATGGACAGATTAAAGCTATGGGCCAAAAATGAGTTGGAAAGAATGGGTGTCAAAGAATTGTCTAAAGCCTTGACAACCGCCGAATCCCTCAACGAACTTGGTGTTAAGAAACCCAAGCCTCCCAAATCAAAAGTCAAGGGTCCTAGTAAGAGAAACCAAGATAAATGCCAATAACAAAGCCTATCAAGTGATGATGAGGAGCCTACAAAAGCCAGATGCTACCGACGTAACAAGTCAAAAAAGAAGCGAGACATCTAATCAATCTGTTGCTTCAATTGCCATGAACCAGGACACTTTGCAAGAGATTGCCCCCACACTAAAAAACTCGCAGCCATTGCCGAGGAAGAAAACGATTCAGAGGGAGAAATATGTAAACTTAGCTCAATTACAAATGTTAAGCCGAGGGTAAGTTTTAAGCAACGAAATGATCACCAAGGAAGGGGACCACAAAGGGTACAAAATTATCCAGTCCAAGTCACACAACATCAAAACCGAAAACAATGATTAATGTGCGTGAACATCAATCTTGCCAGACAATCTGGAGTTTCCTTCTTGGATACTGGGGAAACTGATTTATTCATATAAAAAAGGGTCACCGACGATCTTGGACTCGAAATTGAACCATCAAAGGGATTAATCAAGACCATCAACACTAAAGAAGTTACAATTATTAGAATGGCACGGAAGGTAAAATTGAAGATTGGAGGATGAAATGACAATGTAGACTTCATGATAATCCCCATTGATGATTTTGATTTTGTCATCGAGTTGAACTTCCTTATCCGGATCAAAGCCTTTATCATTCCCTATGTAAATGTCATGAGCATCATGGATTCCCGATGGCAAGGTAGTGTCCCGTTGATATAAAATGATCAAGAAGAGACCAGGACCTTAATAGTTATTCAACATGTCAAGAATGCTCCAAAAAATGTGAATACCACCTTGGGAACTACTTTTATAGCGACAAAGCAAGCCAAAACAAACCTAGCGATGAGGGTATTGCTAGAACAAGTGGGGGGAATATCACAGGCCGTGAACTTGTGGGCAAGGTCGACCCATAACATACTACCCGTGGGGCCGCAACCAGCACAAGGCAGGCCGCTCCCGCTGTGGTGCCGAGACCAACACCCATCATGGTGCGACAGATGTAGCCTAGACAGCCCACAAAGGTCGAGTAGGGTTAAGACATGCCTGCCCGAACTACCCACAAGCACGACCATCAAACAACAAGAGTCACCTAGGGTCGTGGCCATCGCACACCAAGGTATACCTAGAGTCGAGGCCAACGCACGACAAGGTCAGCCAAAGGCTCTAGCCAGCAAGTAAAGGGACGCACTAGGGGTCAGGGCCAACGCACACCGGATGTGCGCCTCTAATTAATATGAACACACAAAGAGGGCCACTTGAGGGCGAGGGCAACACACATCGGGGGTACACAGGGCCGAGGCCTACGCACACCGAGGGCCAAGGCCAGCACCAACTTAGGGCCTGTCCACATAGCAAGGTCGACAATTACTTGGAAAATAAAGCCAGGTAGCATAGTCCTTGTTCGAATAGGACTCAAGTATTAGAGTTTCAACTAAAGTAAAGAGTTTTACTTATAGTTAGACTAGGAGTAGTCATGAGATGTAAGGGGACTTAATTATAAAATGAGGTCTCCCCACCTCCATTGGATATAGAGAATTTGGTGTGAATAAACTCAGGCATTCAGACAAAAAACTTTCTCAAACACACTTACTTACATTTTTCAATGCTTTTCTATCGTTCTTATCGCTATAGCAACAATAACCGAGGATTTTAGGCTGACTTAGACGTCGAGCAACCGAGCGAGACATCTAAGGGCCGCACGGACCAACTAGTCGACAATCTAGCCCCATGACATTTAGCATGAAAATCATAAATCTTAATCCGAGGCGTATATAAGCCTAGGACCTACTTGGATCATGACCCAACCTATATTTAAAAAAAATAAATTATTTATTTAGTTGCTAACTTATTATTTAATTTATATTTTAATAATTCAACTAATATTTATTTTAAATCGCATCTAATGTTACATTTGATTATATTTTGGTCACTTATCTTTAAAAAATTAACGGTAACATGACGTATCATCATAATGCTACTTCAAGATTGAAAAATAATACGAAATATCATATTAGCATCATTATTATTATTTTAACGGTAGGTGATAAAAACAAAACCAAAACGTAAGATTATGTATGATTTTGAAATAAATAATATTGATTGACCAAAACATAAACTAAGTAATTAGTGAATGACCAAATAAGTAGTTTATCTTAAATAAAAAGTATATATGAATTATATTAAGAAAAATATATTGGTCCAATTAATATCTTTTTTCTAAATTTAATCGAAATATATATATAATTGTTATTATATTTTTAAATTAAAAATATAAATGAATTATTATATATATATATATATATATATATATATATATATATATGGTTACAGGCAAAGAAAGAGAATTAAAAGGAACCAGGATTTGTTCTCAAACCAGCTTTGTCTGAGGCAATGATATTCTGCACCTCCATGGGGGGTAAAATGAAGATCGAGAGGCCCAAATCCAGCCCACGCCCCATGCGAGCCGAAGCATCAGCTAAACCGGTTATTATCACGGGTTATATGAACGAAAGTGAGGCTCCATTGGCGGCTGAGATAGTGGAAAATTCTTCTAAAGATGGTGGTTCCATTCGAACGTACTGGAGAAGTTATTTTGCGGATGGCCTCGAGGTTATCCATCTCAACAATCAGTTGTCTCACACCCCGGAGCCAGGCGATTTCGAGTCCGTCGAGAAGCACACAGAGCTCGGCCTGATAAGCCGAACAGCGGCCAATGCGTCTTGTGTAACCCGTGATCCAATCACCTTTGTCGTCTCAGATAGCGCCACCTCCAGTGTCCTCCATTGAAGACTGGTTCATGGCCCCATCGGCACTGAGCAGAAACGTTCCAGACTGTAGGGGCCTTTGAAGATTACTCTTCTGTCTCCTGGTAGAACTCTTGGCTTTCTCTTGATTAGTCTTGATAACTCCCACCCAGGATCTTGCTGACTGAATAATCGGCGACGATGACCAACTTTCACCGTTGAAGATGAAGCGATTTCTTTGCTTCCAAAACCTTAAAACGAGAATCCCAAACATGTGGCGCCAATGAAACTCTGCACAGTTAAGATTAGATGACTTCGATAAATTAATGGATGACCAATCAGTAAGAGAAGCATTGGAAAAACCAGAAGAAACATGATTCGGGATCAGCAGTTCCCAAACCCAGCGAGCTAGAGAGCAATCCCTCAAAACATGGATGATAGTTTCGTCCTCCATCCCACAAACTTCACAACGAGAAACGGCTGCCAACCCACGCCTGTTACGCTCAACGTTAGTCATAAGAAAATTGCGCAAAATAAGCCATAAAAATTGTTTAATTCTATGGGGGCCATCAAAGTCCCAAGCTAAACTCCAAGAATTGCTTTGAGAATCCCATTTATCATGCTGGAGTTGATGGAAGGCGGGTTTGACGGTACAGTCACCATTTGGGTCCCAACGCCAGGTTGGGTAATCACCTCCAATGCCATCACGCGGGGTAGGGATGCTTGTTACAAGTTGGACAAGATCTTCATTTAAAACCTGTCTAAGGATGGTTAAATTCCACACACCCTTCTTGGTGACAAGATCACGTACAACCGCATGGGGAAAAGGGGGCTGGCCACTGGAAATATAATTAACCAAAGGAACATGACGAGGCACCCAGGTATTAAACCAGAAGCTCGTTCGACAACCATCACCAAGAGACCAATTGATATTCTCACGAATGAAGGGCCAGACACGAGCTAGGGATTTCCAAACAAAAGAGTCATTCTTCGTGTCGATATGAGGAGGCACAACTTGTGTGATTTTATATTTAGACCGCATAATTTGAACCCATAGGGAATATGTATTAATCAAAAAGTTAAAGCCAAGTTTGGCGAGGGACGCCTCATTTTGAGCTCAAAGAGGTCGAAACCCAAGGCCTCCGTCCTTGACAGGTTGGCAACACGTTTCCCATTTAACAAGGGAGACTTTTAGAGACTCTTTCGAGCCACCTCAAATAAAACGACGCGCAATTTGCTCAAGTTGATCGCATATGCCCTTAGGAATAGCGACCGGTTGCATGAAGTAGTTCAGTATTGCTAGAAGAGTCAAGCGAGCCAGCATCACTCTCCCGGCAAGAGAAAGTTTCGATGTTGTCCATCCACTCAGCTTCTTCCACACCTTATCCAGGATAAACTTAAAAGCACTTTTGGTGACTCTGTTATGGAAAAGAGGCATGCCAAGGTATTTTCCAAGATCAGTCAATCTTTGAAAACCAAGAGAGTAAGATATGCGGATAGTCGTATCCTCATCGGTGTTAGCTGAAAAGAAAATTCTTGTTTTATTAGAATTCACTTTGTGTCTTGAGAATCTACTGAATTAGTCTAAAATGGCTCCCACCATGTTAGATTACGCTGAATTAGCCCTGCAAAATAAAATAAAATCAACAACAAAAAATAAATGGGATAAGAGAGGACAATTTCGAGTCATGACTATAGGTTATCAAAGGCCCAGGTCCATAGCATATTGAATATTGTGCCCCAAATGCTCTATGCATATGTCACGTGACTAGACTACTGCTAGCAAGCTCGTGCGGACTTAGATGTTTTCAAGGTCGAAAATCGACTAAGTAACCCAAACCCTCACTAAGCAAAAAAGCTTAGAACGTTGCGAAAACAAAGGAAATGAGGAAAATAAAGAGATGGATGCACAAAGGAAAGAGAGAGAGTTTAGAGTGAATATTAACTTGCATTCCTCAATCTGAAATGTGTAATTGAGGTGGGGTGAGTCTCCTTTTATAGTTGGAGCCCCCTACAATCAACGGTTAAGATTAAATTACATCAATGGTGAGGATGAGAGCCCTACTTTATCTACAAACTAAAAACAAGGGATAATTTGTGGGAATTATCTCTAAGATAATTTCAAATAATTATCATGTCTTTTCTCTCTTCAAGGTGGATGGGTCAGCTCTCCTGGGTCTTCTAGATCTGGCAGCCTTGAACGAACTAGGCTCAGTCATAGGCTGACGGTCCGTGACACATAGCACAAATAAATACGGGGAAGCGAGCATCTTTAGCGGATTCCTCTAGTAGGAGAGAAATCATGAAAAAAACTAGCTCCATAAAATTTACATAGACGAAGAGGAGACTGATTGCATAATGATGCAATGAATATTATCTAAATAGCCAAAGTCAACTAGAGAATCTGAAAGAAAGTATCAGTGTAACATCTTCAATATCGGGTTAGTGACTAAACTGTAAAGTTACAGAATTGGGTGACTAAAGTAGAATAATTAAATAGTTCAAGAACTTATATGAGAAATGTTGTGTAGGATTGAAGTGTAAAGAAGAAGAAGTGAAGGACAAAATGGTCTTTTTGGAAGAAAAATAATTTAATTTGGGCTATGGTTATATTAATCCACGTGGAGGTGTAGGAAAACAAAAACAAGTTTCCAGAGTTCTCCTCTTCTTCATCTATCTTCATACGTGAGAACCAAGCTAAATGTGAGATCTCTTGTTAGTTAATTTCTTGATGATTTTAAGGTTGATTTATGATCATTAGACGATAATTAAGCTTAAGGAAAGCTTAATTTATTTTAAAACAACAAGATGAGGGGTATAGGAAGGATTAAAGAAAGGAAATGAGAAAATGAAATCTTGATAGGAAAGTATTGATTAGAATTGGAAGTTAAATTTGACTTGTCATCAACCGAATTAAGACATATAAAGTGTTAGAATTATATTTAGAACATGTTGCAAAGTTGGTGTAATTTTTGAATTACATATGAAGGATAAGTTTTTGAGGTTAAAGAGGTTATTATTGAGTAGAAATGAGTTTAAACATGAGTAGATGAGTTAAGAATATGAAAGGGGAAGGTATATGAAGTAATGAGCTGAAATGAAGTAATTTTCGTGCTAAAAATGTGATTATGGGCTAGGAGTATCGGTACCCATTCAACAGGTACCAATACCTCCAAAGTGAAATTTAAGAAGGAATTCAAACGGTATCGATACCCTGAAGAACATTATCGATACTCGGGGGTACCGATACCTTAATGAAGGTATCGATACCATCTTTAAGCGAAAATTTTACAGAATGCAGTTAGGATATCGATGTCTAGGGGTGGGTACCGATACCTCAGTTAATGGATGTACCGATACCGTATAGAGGGTACCGATACCTACCTTAATTAAGAGATGAAAGTAGCCTTTCTTTTAGTCTAAGAAGTGATAGATTAGAGGATATCAATTAGAATACTGATATGGATCTATTTATGATTATGTAGATAATAAACGTAATATCATTCCAGAACAATCGAAAGATTATGATCGATTCAAAGCAACAAGGCTAAGATGATTGCATATTAGCGATGCGGTTCAAAGGAATTATGACTTGTGATAAGTCTATTCCTATAATTAGTAGTTATGGCATAGTCATTATGAACATGCATACATGATGGTTATTATAAGTATATGCATAAGTTATATATATGTTCATAGTATTTGTTAAATGTTATATGATTTGAGATAGATAATTATATGTACGTGTGCTATGTGATAAAAGAAAAGACATATGTGAATACAGGAGAAAGAATATGGATACATGAACATATGAATAATAATAATAATGCACATGTGGTATGATATGAGAGCTTTAGGTATAGTTGGCATGCCAAGAGTCGAGGGATTCATAGGTCCTTCGGGACATATTCACAGGTCCTTAGGGACAAATCTCATATGCCACTCAGTGGAACTTATACAAGCTGTAGTGACAGAAAATGTGCACAACCTCTATGCACTCGAATACCTTAAGTTCTCAGTATATACATGGTCCTATAAATCATATGAAAAGTGTGTATTGCCTTATATGCTATAGTATTAGTATTTTTATAATGAATCATATGAAATGATATCGAATTCTGATTACTATGTTGCATGTTCATATTCATAAGAAATGCATTAACATTATAAGTTTATGTCTCACTAAGTCTATGACATAGCGTGTAAATGATTTACACGTAGGTACAGAAAAGCAAGAAGACCGATCTTAGGAGCAGCAGAGCATCATATCATCATTTGAAGATCAGATCAGAAGCACCTTATACAGTATGTCTGCTTATGTAATATATATGTTGGCATGTAAATAGAGTCATATAGTATGTACGCTCTGATCGAGGTGTAATGTTTTGAACTTGGTAATGTAAATATAGTTTTGTGTTAATAAAAGTTTTAAATTTACTATGGTTTTATAAATATAAGTACTTTGAAAAGTTAATATGACACCTCGGATTCGTATCCGGGTCGGATACGAGTTGGGGGTGTTACAATCAGCCCGCTCTTTCGTAGGCTTTTTTAAATCAACTTTAATAGCCATTTACTGAGTTTTTCCTTTTTTTTCCTTTTCATGGAATGAATCGCTTCTTGCGCCACCAAAATATTATCAATGATCTGCTGACCAACATAAAACTGGCTTGATTTGGAGCAATTAATTTCAAAAAAATAAGCCTGAATCTATTCGAAATGATTTTTATTACTATCTTATAGAGCACAGAACATAAGTTAATAGGGCGAAAATCAGCAAAGGATTCAAGACTCATCACCTTGGGAATCAACACAATAAGAGCTTTATTAAGATCGGGGTCGATAGCACTACCATTAAAAATACCTTTGACCCAAGAGATAACCGAGACACCTACTGTGTCCCACTAGCTTTGGAAGAAAGTGCATGTAACCCGTCTTTCCAGGGGGTTCGAGGGGGTTCATCTCAAAAAGAGCACTCTTGATTTCCTTATCAGTAACCATGGCGTTGAGATAATTACGGTCTGCATCTGAAAGCTTAGGAAACATACCACGCATAGGAAAGGAGCTCGTGGGGTTACCATCATCGTGGTAGAGTTTGGAGAAGAACGTGGTGGCTTCCGAGCGAAGAGTGTCGTCATCACAGCACCACTCACCGGACTGAATCTTTAAGCGCTAGGATACGATTGGACCTTCGCCTACTCAGAGCTCGACTATGGAAGTACTTTGTGTTTCGGTCACCCTCCATAAGCCAATCGCTCTCATGATCAAGTGCCTCCTCGAACCTGGTACGAACTTCCAATTCATTCTCGACAAGCTGGGCACTACCATTCCGTTCCATGAGCGCTTGAATCGAAGCCAATTGTTTCTTGAGTTTCCGTTTTCCTGAATAATGTGACCAAAGACTTCTATGTTCCAAAAATTAAGGGAAGATGCAATATTATGTAAAGAATGGACAATATTACCTTGAGACTGCCACTTATCTCGTATGAAATGAAAAGGGCGCTGCGAGGCAAGAGATCCCCACGCGTTTGGATGAGAATTGGCTGATGGTCTGACTTGACCCGGGTGAGATGTCTTACAACCGAGTCGGGCAACCGCATACCACTCCTCATTTGCAACCATTCTGTCCAGTCGTTCCAAGGTACCCCACGTGACTAAATGAAATAGGGTCCTTTAAAGCCCATATCAATGAGCTTGTGGGTATCAAGAAATCCCTGGAAAGACTTGCAACCTTTACCTCCACGAGCCCCACCACTCTTATCATCCGGGGAAAGCATGGCGTTAAAGTCCCCGACAATGATCCAAGGAGTCCCTTTAGCCACGCCAAAAAGGTCCAGATCTCTATAGAGAGTCTTACGCTTCATTCTGTCCGGACTACCATAAATTATTGTAACAATAAAAGGCTTAGAAAATCCCGGATGGGCTACCTCAGAGATAATAAATTGAGGGTGTAGACACCCGTTTTTATCTTAGTTTTATTATTAATTTATATATTATTATTATTATTATTGTATTTATTTACATTTATTTTTTGTAGGCCTAAATTACAAAGCCCATTACAATCAAACCCAGAAGATAACCTAATTGGAGCCCAGACCCGAGGCCTAAGATCTGACCCGGTTCAGGCCCAATACTCAACCCGACCTGACTCAGTTAGGGTTTTAAAACCCTAACTCCTATATAGCCACCTCCACCATCAACACAGAAGCTGGACCGTTCATCACTGGCGTGTGTGATGCACGCACCGATTCTTCAACTCTCAGACCGACGCGTGAGTTACCACCGACAACATCCCGAGCCGTCGTCATCGTCAACCTATCGAACAGTGCACCAAATCATCATTCACAGTGCAAAATATCACCCAAATCAGGGAAAACAGTAGCCAAATCGAAAAACCCTTTAAAAATACACTAAATCTCGAAAAATCGGGATTTTACCAGCTATAAGCAGAAAATCAAAACCTACCCCCCAGAGATCTCATCATTTCAGCAACCAAAACATACCATGAATAAAAAGAGAGGTAACCAGAGGTAGAGAGCAGGGGGAATAAAAAAAACCTAGAGAGATTCGTTCGAAAAAAAAACGAGAGAAAAACAAAAAAAACCAGTCATCTTCGAACCAAAAGGAAAAAAAGAGAGAGAAGAAAAGTTACCCTTCGCAAGATTTGTCCTTTGATAGCTTCACTAGAGCCTTTAAAGCCACAAATGAAAGTAAAATCATATATTTAGGGTTAGGCTTCGATTTTCGTTGCTTGGGGGGTCGGATGTAGGGGTTCAGTGGTAAGGGGTTGGGTTTTGAGAGGCTTTCACCTACTGTTTTAACCCCGTGGCCATCGATTTACGGTGGTCGGGGCTTTGGTTGCTTTGTTCGACGGGGGGTACCAAGAAGGGGAATGAGAGAGTTGAGATATTTTTCTCATTCTCTCCCCTAGGCTAAAGAAGAAATAAAGCAAATAGGGTGTTTGGCCGAATTTTGGCCTATTATTTGGCCTTATATTCTGCCAGTAAAACGATGTCGTTTGGGAGGGTATTTCAGCATATTTTTAGGCTTGGGGATAATAGCGTATCTGGTCCTTTTTGTTATGTAATCTCACCATTTGGACCATTAAATGAATTTTTACTTTATTTTGTTTAGAGCAATTATATTTCAATATTTATGTTTAAGTCATCTCCTTATATATTATGTTATTCTTGTTAATGTTTGATTTTGGCCACGATATTTGCAAATATGTTATTTTAGTCACTGCTTTGCATAAGGTTTAATTATTTTTTTCCTTTCATGTTTCTGGTTGAGTTTATTTTAGACCTTAACGATATTTAGGGATTATTTTTGTTTCTGGTACCTATGTTTGTTTAAAATGTTCTATTGTAGAACATGTTTGTTCATAATTGTTGTTGGATCCTTCAAATTTTTGTTAGTGTCATTTTGGTCCCTTAATCACGAATGTAATTATTTTTGTTAATTGTATTTTGGTTTGTAATGTTCACTTGTTTTTCACTCTAGTCCTTTATGTATGACATATATTAAATAAATATTCTTAGCTCCATTTATTGTAAATATTTTATTTAGTAAATATTTTATTTCGTATATTTCCTATCGCATTTGTTTCCTTTTTATCTCTTTATCTATGAATATTACTCGAATAGTTTCAACAACGTTATTTGTAGAATGGGCGTGGAAAGCGCCACTTGATCGAAGTGATGTAATCCGATACGACATTCAAATAAAATGAGAACTTGAAACAAATCGAAGTTTTTTAAGCACTAATTAATTTGTTTTAATTCAAATAATGCAATGCATGATAAAGTAAATAGCAATTTATTTTGTTGTATGCAAAAAATGTCGATTTTCAATTTATATTCGATTTACGCTTTTATCGATGAAGAAATATTCTTTTTAGATAAAGAAATAGACGAGATAACTTTCCCGAATGATGATTGCTAATCTCGATATTTCTTTTCTAATTAAAGATTTTTTCATAATAAATAATGCGAAATAAATTAATTAAACTTTAATAAATTGATCATAACTTAGAAAGAAAAAAATACATAACTACAAATATAAAAATTATATATCTTACAGCTCATGTAACACCCCAACCCGTACCCGACCCGAATACGAGTCCGAGGTGTCACATTGACTTTTAAAACCTTGACACTTAAAGAAAATTCCCGGGAAATTTAAAACTTTATTTAAAACAAAATACTTTAATTTACATAGAAGAGACTACAAAATACAAACTCGATCAGAGTGCTCATAATTAACGACTTATTACATGCCAACACTCTATACACAACAAAATACATACTTTGTCGATTACTTCTGATCCGATCTTCTAGTAAAAATACTATCCTTGCCACTTCTATTCTTGCTCTTCACGTTTCTTGGTAGCTACGTGTAAATCACTTACACGCTAAGTCATAGACTTAGTGAAGCAATAAATAAACATGTAACAATAGTTTCATGAATATGCATTCTTACCATTTGATCATGGTATTTCAATATGCATGGATATATTTCCTATAACATATATAACCAAGTCATGCACACATTAAACTTACCTTTATGCATCACTTTCACTTTAATTTATATTTCAATTGTCGTTGTTGTTGCCCATGTATATTATTAAGAATAGAGGTATGTGAGTATATTGAGGTTGTGCACTAATGCTGTCACCACAGCTCGTATAAATTCCCTCATGGGGCACCGAATATTTGCTCAGTATTCGTCTCGAAGGACTGCTATATATGTCCCGTAGGACCACTACGTCCCGAAGGACTACAATACCCTCGACTCTTGGCATGCCAACTATACCTATAGCTCTCGTATCATATACTATGGGCATTTACGATGAATACTTTTCTCATCACTTGTTCTTTCTTTTCTGTCACATACCACATGTATGTGTAACCATGTATTGCATATTCATATATCATTTCATATATTCACATGACTTATCTCATTTCACATTGATCATGTCTCATAGCATATATCACATATGCATATAATCATGTTTATCATATCATATATCTTATGTTTCATGCTCTTATGTCTATGCATATCATATAACATATATAATAACCTATACCCATTTCATGTATTCATGCATATATAAGAATCACAAATCAATTAACATTTTAAGAGTCACTTTTTACCATAGTAACTCCATCACTAGCTCATCGCAAGCCAATGTTCAATAATATAAGTACAATTAAAATTGCACTCACCTTAGCCTTGCTTTGATTCGATTATAATCCTTTGATTATTCTGGAACTTGTTTAGGCTCAATATCTACATAAATATAACATTTCAAAACAACTATCAGAAGCCTAAACCTTAAACTTGATGTTAACAACTTAAGCCAGATTATTGAACCCAATTTCATTTTTTTCTTTAGGGGGAATCGATACCCCCCAGGGGGGAATCGATACCCCCCCAGGGGGGAATCGATACCCCCTGGACATACTGGAAATTTTCTCGTTCTAGAAGGGGAATCGATTCCCCTTCATAGGGTATCGGTTCCCTATGCCCAGAAATTGTATTTTAAGCCCGAAAATCATCAATTTTCACTTAATTCTTCTATTTTAAACCCCTATCATGTCATTAAACTCAACTACCATTACTTAAACCAACTTATATCCATGAAAATCATCTATAACTTCAAAATCCTATTCTTCATATAAAATTCATGAATCATACTCAAATTTCAATATGTTCTAAATACAATTCTAACACTTCATATTCTTTAATTAGCATGATGACAAGTCAAATTTAACTTCAAATTCAACTTATCAACTCTATTTCAAGATTTCATATAAAAACTCATTTTCTTAAATCTCTTTTAACTTCTTCATCTTTTGATTATAAGACAACTTAAGCTTTCCTTAAGCTTAGTTATCATCTAATGATCAAAACCTAACCTTTAATTTAACAAATAACCAACAAATCAGAAAACCCTTACCTTTGCTATGGCTTTCTCTCGTATGGAAGAAAAAGAGGAGAAGAATATATATTCTTCTTATCCCTTTCCCCCGTATATATCCTCAACATAATACAAATTAATCATTTAATGGTTAAATGACCATTTTGCCCTTTAATTCTTTGGATAATTACTAAAAACTTTCAGGAAATATTTTCGAACAAATCATCGGACTATACAAATATCCCACTTAAATCACCAAACTCTGAAGTTTTATGATTTAGTCACTAACCCATATTTTGGGATATTACAAATCTCCCCCCTTAAAAAAAAGTTGTCCTCGAATTTTCATTGTACAAAGAGATAGGGATATTGAATCTTCATGTCTTCTTCACGTTCCACGTCGCTTCTTCCACCTTGTGATTTCTCCACAACACTTTGACTAATGGAATAGTCTTGTTCCTTAATTGCTTGACTTCATGAGCCAATATTTGAACAGGTTCTTCCTCATAAGTCAAATCTGATTGAACCTCGATCTCTTCGATAGTCACTATATGAGATAGATCGGATCTATATTTCCTAAGCATAGAGACATGAAAGACGTGAATTTTCTCCATTTCAGGTGGCAAAGCTAATTGATATGCCACTGGTCATACTCTCTTAACGATTTCATATGGTCCAATAAATCGAGGACTCAATTTTCCTTTACGTCCAAATCTCAATACTTTCTTCCACGGAGACACTTTCAAGAACACTTTATCTCCGATTTGAAACTCAATTTCTTTCCTTTTTAAATCAGCATATGATTTCTGTATATCAGCTGCAGCTTTCAGATTATTCTGAATTACTTGGACTTTCTCTTCCATTTCCTGAATCAACTCAGGACCAATAACTTCTCTATCCTTAAGTTCATACCAATTCAAGGGTGTACGACATCTTCTCCCATATAAAGCTTCATAGGGAGCCATTTTGATGCTTGACTGATAACTATTGTTGTATGCAAATTCAGCAAGTGGCAAATATTTTTCCCACGATCCTTTAAATTCAATAACACAAGCTCTTAACATATCCTCCAGAATTTGGATAGTTCGCTCAGACTGACCATCTGTCTGAGGATGAAACGCTGTGCTAAAATTCAGTCTTGTGCCCAATGATCCATGTAAAGACTTCCAAAATCGTGACGTGAATCTAGGATCCCGATCAAAAACTATGGAAACAGGTACACCATGTAACCGTATAATCTCTCTGATATACAACTCAGCATATTTATCCATAGAGAAATCAGTTCGTACCGGAATAAAATGAGCTGACTTAGTCAACATGTCTACACTCACCCATATTGAATCTCTTTTGTTTGGAGTTAAAGGCAACCCCGTCACAAAATCCATTGTTACATTCTCTCATTTCCATTGAGGAATTGAAATTGATTGTAACAGTCCCGACGGAACCTGATGCTCAGCTTTAACTTACCGACAAATCAAACATTTTGATACAAATTCCGTAATGTCTTTCTTCATTCCCGGCCACCAATATCGACTCTTGAGATCCATATACATTTTGTTTCCTCCTGGATGCATCGTTAATGGACTACAGTGAGCTTCCATTAATAAATCATTCTTTAATTCATTAACATCTGGAATCACTAGGCTCCCTTGATAATATAGGTTCCCATTAGTTTTCATCTCATAATCTGTATATTCTCCATTCTTTATTTGTTGCAACTTCTTTGAACACTTTTCATCTTTGGCTTGCAATTCTTTAATTCTATCTAACCATGATGGTTTGATAGTTAATTCCGCATAAATTGCACCATCTCCGCCTAATGATAGTTTAGCATCCATAGTTCGTAAGGCTGCAAACGTCTTTCGACTTAAGGCATCCGCTACCACGTTTGCTTTTCCGGGATGAAAATCAATCACAACATCATAATCCTTGAGAAATTCTACCCATCTTCTCTGTCTTAAGTTCAACTCTTTCTGGGTCATCAAGTACTTTAAACTCTTGTGATCTGTATACAAGTAGCATTTTTCACCATACAAGTAGTGACGCCAGATCTTAAGAGCAAACACTACTGCAGCCATCTCCAGATCGTGTGTCGGATAATTCTTCTCATGTGGCTTTAATTGTCCTGAAGCATAGGCCACCACCTTGCTTTCTTGCATTAACACACATCCCAAGCCATTATGAGACGCATCACTATACACTACAAAATCCTTGCCAGACTCAGGTTGAACTAATACTGGAGCTTCTGTCAAAATCTTTTTTAACTTTTCAAAACTCTCTTGGCATTCTTGAGTCCAAGTAAATTTTACTTCCTTTCTCAACAACTTAGTTAGGGGTAATGCTATTATTGAAAAGTTTTAAACAAACCTTCGATAATAACCAGCTAACCCCAGAAAACTTCGGACTTCTGACACATTCCTTGGAACTTCCCACTCTAGAATAGCTTTAATCTTTTGAGGATCCACTCGAACTCCTTCTACAGAAATTACATGCCCAAGAAATGTCACTTCATTCAACCAGAATTCACATTTAGATAAGTTAGCATAAAGCTTCTTATCTCGTAAATTCTGCAAGACAGTCCTCAAATGAGAACTATGCTCTTCCTCTGACTTTGAATATATTAAAATATCATCAATGAAAACCACTACGAACTGATCCAAATAGGATTGAAAAATTATGTTCATTAAATCCATGAAAGCAGCTGGTGCATTCGTAACTCCAAACGTCATTAAAATAAACTCATAGTGACCATATCTTGTTCTAAACGCCGTCTTTGGAACATCTTTCTCTTGAATATTTAATTGATGATAACCCGAACGTAGATCGATTTTTGAGAACACTGAAGCTCCCTTTAATTGATCAAATAAGTCATCGATTCGAGGAAGTGGATATTTATTCTTGATAGTCACTTTATTGAGTTGCCTGTAGTCAATGCAGAGACGCATTGAACCGTCATTCTTCTTAACAAACAAAACTGGAGCTCCCCAAGGTGATACACTTGGTCTAATAAAACCTTTGTCCAACAATTCTTGTAATTGAATCTTTAACTCTTGCAACTCTTTTGGAGCCATTCTGTATGGCGTCATTGCAATGGGCGATGTTCCCGGCATTATCTCAATCTGAAATTCTACCTCTCTGTCCGGAGGTAAACCTGGCAATTCTGCAGGGAATATATCAGAGAACTCTCTAACGATATGAATTTCTTCCATCTCTTTGTCTTTGGCTCTTACATCCAACACACTAGCAATGAACCCTTGACATCCTTGTAACAGTAACTTCTTTGCCGTCATCACTGAGATCACATTCGCCAATGGATTCCACCCTTTACTAAACACCACGATTTCTACCTCTTTTGGACTTCTCAACGTTACTCTTTTCAGTATACAATCGACATTAGCATAATAACGATATAACCAATCCATTCCCAGTATCACTTCAAATTCTTCAACAGGTAATTTCATCAAATTAGCAGGGAATTCAATTCCCTGAATTCGTATGGGACACCCTCGACTCATTATATTTACCCAAGCACTGTGCCCTAATAGATTCGTACTATCATTTCATTACTAGTAGCTTCTAACAGAATGCTCAATTCTCTCACTAACTTACTAGTAATGTATGAATATGTAGACCTCGGATCGATCAATACCATAACATGTTTATCAAACAGCATAAAGGTACCTGTTATAATTTCCGGATCATCCCGATCTTCATTGGTCCTGAGATTATACACTCGAGCAGTGGAACGTATCTCTTATTAAGCAGAGGACTCTGACTGATTTCTTCCTCTGTCTCTACCTCTTCCCCTTTGGCCTGAAGAAATAGACCTCTCTGGCTGTGCAGATTCATCGACTACTCTAGGACAATCCCGAACAAAATGTCCGGTCTCCCCACATCTAAAGCAAGCTCCAGAAATCCTTCTACATATCCCAGAATGATTTTTTCCATAATGTGGGCATTGTCTGTCTTGACTCTGGTTAAATTTCCCAGTTCCAGATCCTGCTGACTGAGTTTGTATTCCTTTCATCGGATTTAAACCTCTAGCTGAGGATACCACTAACTTCGATCTAGCTTGAGGTCGAGAACCAGCATCTCTACCTCTTTTTGACGGTGTGGAACTCGAAGAAGCACCCATTCTCTTGACTGTTTGAGTCCTTTAATTTTCAAATCTCTCATTCTGAGCTCTTTCCAAAGATTTGGCACGATTTACTACCTCTACGTCCCGAAGGACTACAATACCCTCGACTCTTGGCATGCCAACTATACCTATAACTCTCGTATCATATACTATGGGCATTTACGATGAATACTTTTCTCATCACTTGTTCTTTCTTTTCTGTCACATACCACATGTATGTGTAACCATGTATTGCATATTCATATATCATTTCATATATTCACATGACTTATCTCATTTCACATTGATCATGTCTCATAGCATATATCACATATGCATATAATCATGTATATCATATCATATATCTTATGTTTCATACTCTTATGTCTATGGATATCATATAACATATATAATAACCTATACCCATTTCATGTATTCATGCATATATAAGAATCACAAATCAATTAACATTTTAAGAGTCACTTTTTACCATAGTAACTCCATCACTAGTTCATCGCAAGCCAATGTTCAATAATATAAGTACAATTAAAATTGCACTCACCTTAGCCTTGCTTTGATTCGATTATAATCCTTTGATTATTCTGGAACTTGTTTAGGCTCAATATCTACATAAATATAACATTTCAAAACAATTATCAGAAGCCTAAACCTTAAACTTGATGTTAACAACTTAAGCCAGATTATTGAACCCAATTTTATTTTTCCTTTAGGGGGGAATCGATACCCCCTGGACATACTGGAAATTTTCTCGTTCTAGAAGGGGAATCGATTCCCCTTCATAGGGTATCGATTCCCTATGCCCAGAAATTGTATTTTAAGCCCGAAAATCATCAATTTTCACTTAATTCTTCTATTTTAAACCGCTATCATGTCATTAAACTCAACTACCATTACTTAAACCAACTTATATCCATGAAAATCATCTATAACTTCAAAATCCTATTCTTCATATAAAATTCAAGAATCATACTCAAATTTCAATATGTTCTAAATACAATTCTAACACTTCGTATTCCTTAATTAGCATGATGACAAGTCAAATTTAACTTCAAAATCAACTTATCAACTCTATTTCAAGATTTCATATAAAAACTCGTTTTCTTAAATCTCTTATAACTTCTTCATCTTTTGATTATAAGACAACTTAAGCTTTCCTTAAGCTTAGTTATCATCTAATGATCAAAACCTAACCTTTAATTTAACAAATAACCAACAAAGCTAAAAACCCTTACCTTTGCTATGGCTTTCTCTCGTATGGAAGAAAAAGAGGAGAAAAAGATATATTCTTCTTATCCCTTTCCCCCCGTATATATCCTCAACATAATACAAATTAATCATTTAATGGTTAAATGACCATTTTGCCCTTTAATTCTTTGGATAATTACTAAAAACTTTCAGGAAATATTTCTAAACAAATCATCGGACTATACAAATATCCACTTAAATCACCAAACTCTGAAGTTTTATGATTTAGTCACTAACCCATATTTTGGGATATTACAACTCACCACCAAAATGAATGGTGTGGCGGATCTAAAGCATTTTAATCTTCGTCATTGTCGTGGTTTTGATTCATTCCTATTCATGCGAGGAAGGCATCACATTTTGTGCATCATAAGATACATCATTGGTAGAAAACATGTTGTATGATAAATGATGACAAAAAAATCCACAACTTGGATTTTGTTCAAGTAAGGTAGATAACATGAATTTGGTTGGTAAGAATGAGAACCATGAGATGATTCACTAATTTCATTATCATTTGTAGTTGAATTGTATGATGATGAACCTACAAATGAATCATAAAAGTGTTCTCCCACCCTCCTATGAGTTCTATCATTATCATCTCTTCTATTTTGTGATGCATTTGTTCTACACAAACCTGAATTATCATCGTAAGGATATCTGAACGTACCTTGATCTCTATGAAAAGTAGTAGAATAAATAATAATTATAAGATAATGATAAAGATAAGAAGGAAGAATTGTTTAAAGAAATATAATGAGATAAAAATTAAATACCCAAATAAATAAAATAAATTGAGATAAAGAAGACTTATGGTAAGAACAGCCTCAGACTTTAGTTTTGTCTCAAATTCCTCGGATCATCGAAATAGATCTTTACTTCAAGATTCACGTCGGCTACTTGTCTACAAGGACAATTCCTTGTGACTGTGCTTTGTATACCGAATATCTAAATGCACTCTTAAATTTTGGTTTGTGAGTTGATCTAAGCAACAAAAATGTTGTAGAACATAAAACGTTGAAGTTCAAAAAAGTTGTCGACTCGGATTATGTTGTTTCAACAATAACTTATTCCGATCTCAGTTTTCTCTTAGCAAACAATTTTGTTAAGTGTGTTCACAAAACTCGAATGTGTTTCAATAAGTCAATCCTCCTTCCTACGTTAACCATAACAACATCCAGATCAACGCCGACATTTGGTTTTGAAAATCATTTTGATTTGAAAATAAACCCAGAAAACATACAGAGAAATCCGAAGCAATTTAAGTGTCTTATAATTTTCACGTTTGAAATTGAGCATTCGCTTTAGTCTTCGGTTTAAAAAAATTAGCTAAGCATGACCAAAGTCATACTTAGCATATTTAAAATAAAACTTGAAATAAAAATGAAAATTGTGAAAAACTTGAAAGAAAATAGAAGATAAAATTTTATAAAGCTAGAGAGAAGAAGAAGAGTAAATTCTCAGTTGTTGAGAGATATGTTTCTAGTCTTACCCTGAGAGAGTATTTATAACCTTCAAAATCCTAAAAACAAGCTAAAGATAATTCCTAAAATAAAGAAATAAATCCTAATTAAAATATTTAAAACTATTTAAACTAAAATACCTAAAACAAAGATAAGATAAAATATAATATAATATTTAAAATAATATTCTAAAACTTGAGTTTAATTCAAATCCGAATTACAGAAACGTGCGTATGATCCATTAGTTTTTCTAGAAACGTTGACTGGACTTTCTAGAAGGTGTTGACGTCATCGCCTCGTCAGATATTTCATGCCCACTAATCCAACTTTGATTCTGAAAATAAAAAAAGCTGCAGAATTCTGTCATATTAGTGCAATTTCCAGAATCTAACGTCCTGCACAAAAAATGAATCAAAACGAACAAATAAACCATAAAAACCAATGATTACAGAGAAATTTAAAAGTAAAATAATAGCTAAATAAAGCACTTATCAAATTTCCCCTCACTTATTCAATGTTTTTCCTCAAGCATTCATCAATTAATACATCAAAATCATAAGTTGTCATCTTCAATCCCATGTTATTCCTTAAACTTCCGATTGAACTAAGTATATGACATTTTCCGAGTTCAAATTACAATCAAGCAAAGACACAACTAAGAAAATTTAAAGTAACTAAGAGATATTAATTAATTGCCAATTTCAATGAAATATAACTCAATACCTCACAAAGATTCACACATATCCGCTCAAAGTGTTTGGGGTAAATGAAATCGCTCAAACCGAAACTAACCAAAATATTAACATAGGCTTGAAATTCAATCAAGTCTCCACTACTAAAAGTGAACATAATGCAATAATCAAGGGGTCTTTAAACAAGGTGTAACAGGGCTTAGGTTAAGGTAGGGAAAATGGCAAAAAGAAAGGTTTAAAATGGCAAAACAAGAGATCAAAATAATTAAGAATAATCCACGAATTAACATGAAGCACAATGAAATATAAAACAAGGAAAAAGAATATATGAAAGGCAATTGAAACGAATGATTTTTCCTTCTTCTTCTTCATTTTTTTCATTCGAACGAAGGGTCTTCTTTTTTTCTCTGCTATTCGAAACAATGAACAACTTTGTTTTTTTTCAAAAAAAATTCGAAAACAGTGAATTTTTTTCATTTTTTTCGTGGAACAAGAATGATAAAAGATCTCAAATCTCTGCAAGGGTGTGAAATAGAGGAAAAATAAAAAGAAATGTTTCAAGTTTAATTATGAGGTGTAAAACAAAGAAATGGAAATATGCTCAAATGTGGTTCACTAATGGAAATATAAACGGGTAGGCTTTCTGAAAAAAGTGGGTTTATCGTAGGTGTCTCTATCACATTAAAACATTACATTCAACATGTAGTGTCGATATGCATTGTGATTACAAATTCTAGAATATCTTGTAGTGTCGATATGCATTGTGATTACAAATTCTAGAATATCCTAATTTGTCCGGCACACTCAAGTCAAAAAATGAGCAAGAAAGAAAATGTATGCTCGTTAGGTTCGAATCTCACACGAAAAGTTTATATGCACTGAGTCAAGTTCATCTCTATCAACAAAAGCATGAAATATCAATACTTATCAAAAAATTCACCAGCTATACCAAGTACTAATCATGCAAATTAATTTCGATCAAAACATAGTCACAATCCAAAAGGAAGCAAGAGTATAAAATGAAGTTCAAGAATAGAAACCAACGATCCCAACATATCAATATCAGAATATCTTAAATTCAAACAATCAAATAAGTCAAGGAAAAAATTTGATATGTTTATCCTTCCCCCCTCACATAATTCGTGTTGTCTCAAAGCGTATATCAAATTTAAAAACAAAGAGAGGGAAAACGAATACTCCCTGATCTAGTAGTGATCACAGCCACAACCACGTCTAGACGAGTTGTTGTAGAGTAGAATGTTCGATCGAGAAGCCACCAGAAGATATATTAAAATTTTCTACAAAACAAAAATCAAGAAAACAATAGATCATTTCAAGATTTATTATAAAGGAAGTAGACTCAAGAAAAAAACTTAATTAAGCTTTATCTTTCTCTTTTTTTTACTGTTCGAACCAAAATTGTACTGCTGTTTTTTAACTGTTCGAACCAAAATTGTATTGTTTTTTAACCAAAATTTTGCTGCTATTTTTTACATTGCACTATTTGAATCTGCTGTGTATTTTTCTGCGTTGTTCGAACCAAATCAATTTTTTTACACTGTTCTGTTTGAACTTTTCTGCACAATTCGAACCAAATCTTTTTTTTTTCTGCACTATTTTTTTCCTGCTCTGCATTATTCGAATCTGTTGTGTATTGTTTTGCACAATTTAAACCAAATCATTTTTTCTTCACTATTTTGTTCGAACTTTTCTTCACAGTTCGAACCAAGTCTGTTTTTTTTCTGCATTGTCCGAACAGTGCATTTCGAAATCATGCTTCCTTTTTTTTTAATGACTCTTCCTTTGTTTGCTACCAAAAATCTCTCAACGCCTTGGGGTCGGGTTTTCACCATTTTATTTTATTTTCGGTTCGAACAATTCTTGATTCTATCTTGCTTAAAATTCAAGTAGGAATAACGGCGTACCTAAAAAATCAAAGAAAAATAAGAACAAAAATAAATCAGAAAAATAAAATTGAAAATAAAAATTGAACAAACGAAAAATAAAAATAATAATGGTTTACCTCTCATAAAGCGCTATTGTTTAACGTTGTTAGCTCGATGACCTGATTCAGACTATAGGTTTCGAGAGAAATATTTCCTCCACTTCATACACTTTTTCCAACTAAGAACTTCCTTATGATAAATTCTACTATCGTATAATTCTTTTATTTTTTTTCTTTTAGATTTTGGCTTTCTCATAGGATTTTCTTCGGATCTTTTTTAGCTAATTTATCTAATTTGTTTTCAATGGAAGAGGTACTTATCTCGTGAACCCGTCGGCTGGGTTCACTTGAAACTGTTGAGAGTTGGCTGCCATGGTTGAAATTAATTCTCTCGATGTTGTTGGTGTCATGTTGATTAATGCTCCTCCGCTGGCGGCATCTACCATTTTCATTTTCATTGGTATAAGACTTTCATATAAGTATTTAAGTAATGTTTGTTCACTTAACTCATGTTACAGACAACGTGCGCAAAGCTTTTTAATTCGTTCCCAATAGTCATAAAGACTTTCTTCAGTTTTTTGCCGAATTGAAAGAATGCTCCTTCGTAATTCGCTTGCTTTAGCCGTTGGAAAGAACCTGTCAAGAAAATTTCGACTCATGTTAGCCCATGAATTAACTAAATTTGGAGGTAAATAAAATAACTAATTTTTAGCCAAGTCGGCTAAAGATAAAGGGAAAGCTCTCAATTTAATTTGATCATCGGTAACTCCCTGTGGTTTTATGCTAGTGCAAACCACGTGGAACTCCAACAAGTGTTTGTGTGGATCTTCAATGGGATAGTCGTGGAAAGTGGGAAGAAGATGAATAAGTTCCGTCTTTAATTGGAATGGAGTCCTGCCACTAGGAAAATTGATGCATAATGGCGTCTGAGTGACATGAGCTGCGGCTAGCTCCTGGATCGTTTGTTATTCTTCTTCTGCAATCGGGATTTGATCTTCATTATATGTGTCTGCTTCAGAGTTTGTTTCCAGATTTGATTCTATTTCTGAACTCTACTCTTGTTCTTCTTGTCTTTTTCTCGAAGCGTTTCTGCGTGGATTCTTCGTGCTCGTGCTCGTGCTTCAATCTCCGAATCTATATATGCTAATTCACTTGGGTTTCTTCTGGTCATAAATCAAAAACAAAGAAAAATAAATCAGTACTTGCAGTGAGTCCCCGGCAACAACATCAACTTGATAATTATCGTTTTACTATCAAAATAATTTCGGGTTCTTAATAAGTAAAAGGTGAGAGTAGTATAGAGAAGCAGGGTCAATCCACAAGGACTCTGGTGTTACTGATTTAGTGGACTTTTTTATTTAGAAGAAGATATAATTTTAGATGAGGATAAAAAGATAAAATAATTAAATAAAATAAATAATTAAATAAAATTGTTTTAAATGGAAGATAAGGATAAAATAATAAATAATAATTATAAGATAATGATAAAGATAAAAAAGGGGAATTGTTTAAAGAAATATAATGAGATAAAAATTAAATAAACAAATAAATAAATAAAATAAATTGAGATAAAGAAGACTTATGGTAATAACAACATAAGACTTCAATTTTACCTCAAATTCTTCGGATCATCGAAATAGATCTTTACTTCAAGATTCACGTCGGCTACTTGTTTACGAGGACAATTCCTTGTGACTATGTTTTGTATACCGAATATCCAAGTGCACTCTTAAATTTCGGTTTGTGAGTTTATCTAAGCAACAACAATGTTGTAGATCTTAAAATGTTTAAGTTCGAAAAGCCACCGACTCGGATTATGTTGTTTCAACAATAACTGATTCCGGTATCAGTTTCCTCTTAGTAAACAATTTTGTTAAGTGTGTTCACAGGAAGTCGAATGTGCTTCAATAAGCCGATCCTCCTTTCCACGTTAATCATAACAACATCTAGACTAACGACAGCTTTTGGTTTTGAAAATCGTTTTGATTTGAAAATAAACCCAGAAAACAGAGAGAAAAATCAGAAGCGATTTAAGTGTCCTACAATTCTCACGTTTGGAATTGAGCCTTCGCTTTAGCATTCGGCTTAAAAGAAAATTAGCTAAGCATGACCAAAGTCATACTTAGCATATTTAAAAACAAAACTTGAAATAAAAATGAAAATTTTGAAAAACTTGAAAGAAAATATAGGAGAAAATTTTATAAAGCTAGAGAGAAGAAGAAGAATAAATTCCCAGTTGTTGAGATATATATTTCTAGGCTTACCGTGAAAGGGTATTTATAGCCTTCAAAATCCAAAAAAACAAGCTAAAGATATTTCCTAAAATAAAGAAATAAATCATAATTAAAATATTTAAAATTATTTAAACTAAAATACCTAAATCAAAGATAAGATAAAATATAATATAATATTTAAAAGAATATCCTAAATCCTAATTAAAATACTTAAAACTATTTAAACTAAAATATCTAAAATAAAGATAAAATATAATATAATATTTAAAATAATATCCTAAAACTTGAGTTTAATTCAAATCCGAATTGCAGAAACGTGTGGTTGATCCATTTGTTCTTCTAGAAGCGCTGACTGGACCTTCTAGAAGGTGCTGACGTCATCACCTCGTCAGATTTTTCATGCCCACTAATCCAACTTTGATTCCGAAAATAAAAAAAATTGCAGAATTCTGTTATTTTAGTGCAATTTTCAGAATCTAGCGTTTTGCACAGAAAATTAATCAAAATGAACAAATAAACCACAAAAACCAATGATTACGGAGCAATTTAAATGCAAAATAATAGCTAAATAAATCACTTATCACACTCATCCACTCATTGAATTAATTCTTATAATTTTTCATGGGTCGGGTTGCTGCAAATGGTACAAGGGACAGTACTTTGGAGATTCTTGTAGGAGATGGTGGTTGGTTGGGTTGATCATCGTGAAAATGGAATTCTATGTTCTTTTGATGGTTGACGCTACTAAGTGCATGTTCTCTTGAGGCAATCTTTCTGAGAAAATCTGAATGGCCAATTTGAATTGTACAGATGCAGTTGTTGTGGATCTGTTTGCTGGAATTGGATATTTTGTGCTGCCTTTCCTTGTTAGGTATGCTGTAATTATGATTTTTATTTCTTTCAAACTTTTCTCCAAATCTCGAGTATTTTCAGCTCTCTCTAATCTAAATGCTTGCTAACTTGGTTTTTGTGACCTTTGACTAGAATCGGACTTATTTTTTCCCACCGGAATTGATAGATAATTTTGTTGGTCTATGGTTTACCATAATATTGTACTTCGCAATCTGTCTTTATCCACAGTTTTTTGTAAATAGTGTTGGGCTAAGAAGTATACATTGAATTAATGGTATGACACTTATCATTTTTGGGTTATGTGGAGGATAAGGATTCCTTGTGTCACTCCACCATTGTGTTCTTAACCTGAATTTCAAGGTTTGATGGGGAATCATTAGCATCTGGAGATTTGTTATTATCTTTTCAATTTTCAATCAGCTACTTTTAATGCATCCATCATTTTATCAGTCTTTTCTGTTTTGGTGTTGCTTTTTTTTAAGAGAAAATAATCTCAGTGACCAAAAATGCCTTATAATATACGATTTTAACCAACTTTTTTTGGATTTGTCAAAATGACCAACAAAATCGCAATGCGAAATAAAAATCGCAACGCGATCTCCAGAATCGCAAATCAGTTCCCAGAATCGCAACGCGATTATGAAGAATCGCAATGTGATAGTACAAATTCGCATTGCGATTTTTCAGAATCGCAACGCGAATATGAAAATCGCAACGCGAACATATAAATCGCAACGCGATTCTGACTATTGCAACGAGTATCCGTAAAATCGCAACGCGTATCCGTAAATCGCAACGAGAATACGTAAATCGCAACGCGTATCTATAAACCGCAACGAGAATACGTAAATCGCAATGCGTATCCGTAAATCGCAACGACAATACATAAAATCGCAACGCGTATCCGTAAATCGCAATGCGATTTTTAAAGCGCCATTATAATCGCTACGCGTATTTTATTTTCAAATTCCAAACACGAATATTAATTATCGGAACACTGAACCATCCACAGTATATCCCGTAATCGCAACTCATAACCTAAAACCTAAAAAAAATCACAACTCAGTCCCATCTCCATCTCTCACTCTCTACGGTGAAATCCGTCCCCATCTCCGAAGATTTCCGTCCCTATCTCCGGCGAAATCCCTCACAACCATTCACGGTCAGAAATCCCTCACAATCATTCAGAAATGGAAAATCAACCTCCGAGGGTTAGTTTTTTTAATTATTTTTTTTTTGAAAATTTTGCATTATTTTAGATTTTTCATATTGAAATTGATGATAAGTTTACTGGTAATTTCAATAATAGATTAACCATTTCACTTAGATTTCTTATTAAATTCATTCGATTGCTGCCAATACTGCTAAACTGTTTAGTCTTTAACCCTGTGAAATTAGTATTTGTCTTTGTTTTGTCTTTTGGTTGAAGTAATGCAATCCATTAAAGTTTCAATTTGCAGAAGAAGAATAGTTTCTAAACTTAAAATCGCAACTTGAAAATGAAAATCGCAACACGAAAATGACTATCGCAACGAGAGAATCGCAACGAGAGAATCGCAACGAGAGAATCACAACGCGAAATGAAAATCACATTGCGATTTTAATTTCACGTTGCGATTTTCATTTCGCGTTGCGATAGTCATTTCCGCGTTGCGATTTTCATTCTCTCGTTGCGATTTTCATTTCAACCAAAAGACAAAACAGTGTTACAAATTTTAGTTTCAAGAATAAACTACTACTCTTTATGTTTATTGTTTTTGGTATATCTTCACAGTGTAGTTTTTGGTATATCTAACTTGGTATGTTTATTATTTTTGTAGAAATTTTTTTCGGCTTCATTGACATTAAGGAATAAAGTTAGCCTAGCCACTACAATTGCTTCGAAGCTTTCACCTGCACAAAGAAAATTGTTTGAGGAAACCTGCTTCGGGCCATGGCTGAGAGTACAGCATCCGGGTGGAAATACTAATTTGACCCATTTGTGGCTTCAGACCATGACTAGCGATTTACCCGACAGTATACAACGTGGTGAGGAAGAGATATTGTTTCATTTTCCACCGGCGTATACTTGTTTTGGGCGGAAGGAGTTCTGCTTAATCACTGGTCTACGATTCAGACACGATGATGTAGGCCGGTACACTCGTCATATCACCCGCCCATCATGGTTATCTCGGGTTTTTCCTGATGAGTCAATAGAGAAGCCGAACTTACACGTCGAAGACCTGAAGAAATTGTTTAATAAGAAAGATGGTTTTACTCGGATGAATGACGTCGATGTTGTCCGAGTATGCCTTCTAGTACTTTTGTATGCCAGCTTTTTAGGCAAAGAGGCCAGACAACCTATTCCTCAGGAGCTAATATTATTGGTAGATGAACTAAATGCATGGAATATGTTTCTGTGGGGTTCGTATATATGGAAAGCTACCTGGACTAAGTTGTCGTCTGCCTTTGATGACCGCAAAAGTTTGCGTGGCGATGGGTCGAAATACACTTTGTCAGGCTTTGTTTGGGCCTTTAAGGTAAGAATTTCTATATAATGTTTTCAAATTTATAATTAATTATTTAACAATTACTAATGTTTGTTATTATATTGTTTGTAGATTTGGATATTCGAGGCTTTCCCCAGCATGCAGACATATGCATTAAAAACTTCAAATGATATTCCTATGGCTATTTCCTGGAAGAGGAAACGTCTGTTGGATTGAGAAGACTTAATACCATATGCGACAATAAATAATGTAAGTTAACACAAATACTATCATATATAAATAAGTTATTAATAGTATACGTTTAACTTTGTTTGAGTTTTTATATTTTTAGGAGGCCAACACTCCATTACAGAGACTGACACCCACGGGGGCTGAGCTTGCCACTGATTGGTGGCAAGCTAGTCAGCGTTTTTTAGATGGCACGAATGATGAGCAGCCTCCACTTCGAGATCCATCACCTCACCCAGAGCCATCACCTGATCGACCCGACTATACACATCTACAACGAGAGCCATCACATATCCCGTCACATCATCGAGCCTCTTCTCCACGATCACCTCATGATAGGTGACCGGCAAAGATGCCACGACTTCTATCTCCCTGTTCTCCACCTCCACCTCGATGGGATGAGTCAAGGGAGTTACGTGATGAGGTCAATGCCTTGCGTGAGGAGATCGGTACTCTACGCGATAACGATGGTGCATGGCGTGTGGAGGTGTCTACTTTACGTGGTGAGGTTGCCGCTCTACGTGAGATGGTAGTATCGTTATAGAATGAGGTTCATACTCTACGCAACGAGGTAAGTTTAAGATTTTCCATATTTAACTTGATGATAAATTTACTCGTAATTTCACTTAGATTAACCATTTCACTTAGATTGCTTAGTAAATTTATTCGGTTGCTGCCAAAACTGCTAAACTGTTTATTCTTTAACACTGTGAAGTTAGTATTTGTCTTTTGTTTTGTCTTTTAGTTGAAGTAAATTTATTCGGTTGCTGCCAATTCTGCTAAACTATGTATTCTTTAACACTTTGAAGTTAGTATTTTTCTTTGTTTTGTCTTTTGGTTGAAAGTAAATTTGTTCGGTTGCTGCCAATTCTGCTAAACTGTGTATTCTTTAACACTGTGAAGTTAGTATTTGTCTTTGTTTTGTCTTTTGGTTGAAAGTAAATTTGTTCGGTTGCTGCCAATTCTGCTAAACTGTGTATTCTTTAATACTCTGAAGTTAGTATTTGTCTTTGTTTTGTCTTTTGGTTAAAGTAATGCAATCCATTCAAGTTTCAATTTGCAGAAGAAGAAATAGTTTACTTTCGCAACACGAAACTTAAAATCGCAATGTGAAAAATGACTATCGCAACGCGAAATGAAAATCGTAACAAAAAAATCGCAACGCGAAACTATAATCGCGTTGCGATTTTCATTTCGCGTTGCGATAGTCATTTTTCACGTTGCGATTTTAAGTTCCAGAAACTATTCTTCTTCTGCAAATTGAAACTTGAATGAATTGCATTACTTCAACCAATAGACAAAGACAAATACTAACTTGACAGTGTTGCAAGTTTGAAACATATTTGTCTTTGTTATCTGATGCATTTTGTGAACTATGATAGAATAATGACTTGGGTGAATACAATGCAAGTTTGAAACATATTTGTCTTTGTTTTCACTGTTTAAATATCATGTCTGTTTATTTACTGATTTTTGTATTTAATTATTTAGCGGCCCGATAAGGTGGATGCTTTACGTCAGGTTTTTCTTGCACGACGGAGTTCACGCATCAGACGGCGTGCACGTGCTATTAAGTCTCCGTACACCCCAATAGTGCGAAGACACCGCAAGAAGAAGCCCGACTCGCCTGTTATCCCTCAAGAGTCCACTCCTATCGTTGAAGAGGCCCCTATCATTCCTCGAGAGTCCCCTCCCACCGTTCAAGAGGCCACTGTCATCGTTGAAGAGGTCCCTCCCACCATTCAAGAGCCCGATTCACATGGCGTCATATGTAAGATTCTTGAGAAACCCTCTGACGTGCCGGACATGATGGATGAGAGTTGGCTCTCGTATGAGTTATCGGCTAGTACCATTCTGGTATCTGAAGTGGAGAGGAGACAACTACCAGACACAATTCTGTATAACACCCTTTGGGCTAAAACCGCAGTTGATTTTTATCTACATGAGCGGAGCCAGGGGTGTTTCACTGACATATGCAAGCTCAACGATGATATCTATTTGTTGCTTGATCGGTCTTGGTGGGGCGCATTATTAGGGGTCGAAGACAATGGCTATTTCGATGGAGGGGTAAGTCTTATATTTTTCTTATATTTCAATTTGATTATTTTTTTTAAAATTTGTGTAAGTCACTAATATATGTCTTTTTTTGTAAAACAACATATCGATGCGTAGGTGTCACGTCTTCTAATAATTAGGAAACTTAAGAAAAATAAAAGAAATACACGATATATAATTATACCGACGTCTTTTAACGTCGTTCACTTGAAGAATCAACAAGATAAATCATTTGTGTTGGGCAATGGACAAGCTAAACTTTATCCTGCATTGTGGAAGGTCGATAAGGTTAGTATTTATTTTAGATTGAGTTTAAAGGTATTCATAAATAAGTGCGCAAATGAATGAATTATTACTTATGATTGCAGGTGTTTATCCCTGTTTTGGAAAGTAAACATTGGCTTCTCGTCGAGCTTCATCTCCCATCCCTTAAGGCAATAGTATATGACAGCATGATAAATTACATATCATTGGCTGATTTAAGAGATATTATTAAGGGATGGAGCTCTCATTTGACTAAATTCTTGGATGCGATAAATTATTGGACTCGTTCTAGAAACAAGAAGCCAAAGAAGCTCAATATTACAGTTAGCAGAGACGAGACCGCACCACAACAAACGAAGGAAGCCAGAGGGGATTGTGGTCCTCTCGTATGCATGTGCTTGGAGCGTTTGACGACAGGAAGTACACATTTTCTACCTCCCACCGATAGAGATAGAGGTGCAGTAGGCTTGTGGTTTCGGCATTTTATGGCTAGAGCGATATATGCGAGACGCTGCCTACCTACATCCGCGTTATGAAAGTGTCCATAAACAATTGGTAAGTTTATAGGCTTTTGGTTTGAAAATGTTTGGTTAAGTACCTAGAATTCAATAATTTGATGTTTGTAGGTTTTAGATGTGTAGAAAGTGTTGTTTGAGCAAATGTTTGGTTTCTGCAGGTTAATCTCAGAAGTGAGCTGTGTGAAAATGATGCATGGCTGCAAAAGTTGATTCAATAGTAGATGAGGAAATAAGAATTATTGCTTATTTTTTGATTGTTTAATTGATTTGTAAAAGATGATTTGTAAAAGTTGATTTGTTTAATTGATGTGAACATAATTATTATTTGTGCTTGTTTAATTGATTGAAATGTAATGGTTGATTTTGTTGATTTCAATCTGCATTATGTTGAAGGTAAAAATGACTATCGCAATCCGAAATGAAAATCGCAACGAGAGAATCGCAACGCGAAATTAAAATCGCAACGACAAAATCGCAACGCGAAACTAAATTCGCGTTGCGATTTTCATTTCGCATTGCGATTCCCTCGTTGCGATTTTCATTTCGCATTGCGATTCTCTCGTCGCGATTTTCATTTCGCATTGCGATAGTCATTTCCGCGTTGCGATTTTCACATTGCGATTTTTATTTCGCATTGCGATTCTCTCGTTGCAATAGTAATTTCCGCGTTGCGATAGACATTAAGATGATTGCGAACGTCATTTCCGTGTTGCGATAGTCAAATGAATTCCTAATAAGTGATAAGAACTGAACAGATCATAGCAATTTTCAAACTCAAGTTACTAATACACGCCTAACTGAAAATGTTAAAAGTTCACACATAAAATCCACATAATACAACGTTTGCATTTAAAAATCACCTAAGTTAACAGTCCCAAAAGGTGAAGCCGGTTGTGATTGGGATTTTAAAGATGATTGCGATTTTGATTGCCTTTTGCTTGACACCATATGAGCTTTGGATTTTGATGAGGATCCATATTTTGGTAGAGGAAAAGATGATTGTGATGGCACTGGTGATCCACATGTCAACCTTGTATGACCACTTTCCTTGCACCGACTACATGTCGATCTCTTCTTTTCTTCACCCTTAGACGGTATACGATCGTGACTTTTTGGTCGGCCAGGTAGCCTTCTGTCCATGGCTGGTGGCAAAACTGTTTGTAAGTCATCTGGTATGTCCCACTCAAAAGGATGTGGAATAGGGTAGACAATCTCTCCATAAGTCTGTCGATATACTTATGTAGTGTAGCAATCCATAGCGTATGCGCTTGAATCATCTTGGTTTAGATGAAGAGAAACTTTTATGACATGGCCACACGGATAACCAGATGTTTGCCATTTCATACAACTACACGTCTTTGCATTTAGATCGACAAGCCCATTTAAGTTATTATCCAGTACTTCAAACAAAGTGTTTGAACATGGTTCAACTCTCCATGACGTTGACTTCACAACACGTTTCGTTATCTTTTTTTCTGTCCATGGTGTAACACGATGTTCCAATGTTCCTGTAAATTTAAATAAATAATACTTAGTAAAATATATGATAAGTTACGAATTTAAAGAAATAATACATGCATGGTTTCTTTTCTTGTAGTACCACTGTTGAATAGAGGCTCGAAAAAACTCCATTAACATAGTAATGGGTAATTTTCGGGAATGACGACTTAGAGCGTTGATTGATTCTGCACTATTAGACGTCATGAAACCATATCTTGCTCCAAGTTGATGTACTCTTGACCATCTTTCAAACCCGACATCTTCTAGTGTTTGAGCACACTGAGGCAAAACACGTCTTAAACAGTTTATATGCTTATTAAAATCCACTTTCCGATAAGCTTTTACAGCCTTCCAGTATGTCCATTTGTGATTTTTTATACCAGCAGACCTTGATTTTAGATTTCTATACAAATGAACACCACAAAGTCCATGAAAAGCATCTGGGAAACACCTTATAACAGCGTTGTCAATTGAGTTTGCCCTATCGAATATGGTTGTCAGATTGCTAATAGGACCTATGCAATCCCTAAGATTCCCCATAAACCATGTCCATAAATCAGAGGTTTCAGATTTTCCAACCCCGTAAGCTATTGGCAGTATCCCATTGTTAGCATCCATGGCTACTGCTAATAAGTTTACTCCAAGGTATCGACCTTTTAAATGTGCTCCGTCAACTATAATAACTGGGCGCATGCAATTAATAAACGAGCGAATCTACAAAATCATATACACAAGAAATATAATCATTTAAATGTGAAATGCATGTAACTAACAAAAATGAGTCAACAAAATTATATTGATTTACTAACCACAGCACCAATGGCGATAAACAGCAACTCAAAGCGTCCATCTCTATCTGTTTTGATATGAGTTACCGACCCAGGATTTTTCAGCTTTAAATTGTGACAATAAGCCGGCAGTTGGGCAAACGATGCTTCTGGCGACCCCCTCAACAATTCCAAGGCATAACATTTGGCTCTCCAAGCTTGAGAATATGAGATACTAATCTTGAACCGAGCATTCATGTCAGTCATAATTTCATGTCCCCGATATACCCTACCATTCAAAAACATTAACTCAACTAGAAAACCACCCAACACCTTTTTGTTTGCCTGTCTATGGTGAGCAAAAACTTGGGTTCTTGAACATATATGTTTATCAATAAAAGTATTTGTCAATCATACACCTTGTTTCGAAACGATCTTTGCTTGATTTGTTAACTTTTAGTTGATAGCCATCTTCCACACATTTCGTATACAAAGCTATCTTCAAGTCTTCATTTGTATCAAAACAATCATCTTTCTTGATACGAATAATTTTTGTGTAACAATCAACTACTATCTTTACCAACTCTTCTTCTGGTATCTGAAGTAATTCTGGCATATTCCAGTTATACTCCCGTGGCATTTTCTTCGGGGACTTTTCTTTGGGGATTTCTTCTTCTTCTTTTTCTTCTTCAGTGTTATATGAATTACAGAATGGATGTTCAACATGTTCATTTACAGTCGTAACTTCCTCCTCATTATCATCAACAACATCTTCCTCGGCAACGGCTGTTTCATCATCAAAATTCGGGTATTGACCAATATCAAAATCATTACACGCAAGGTCTGTTTCTTCTTCTGAAAAATCATCAAAATCTGAGTATTGACCAAGATCAAAGTCTGGGTATTGACCAAGATCAAATTTCGAATACTGACTAGTACTCACAATTTTTTCTGTTGGCTCATCATCGTCTAACTGGTCAATACGAAAACCGGAATTTGGTGCTGAAAGTTGATTGAGATTTGGATTAGGGAAAGGTTGTGGGTTTTGAGATTGTGTTTGGTATTGGAAATGTGGTGAAACAATATTTGCTTGGTGATGAAATTGTGGTGGAACCATTAAATTTTGAGCACCATAAACTGGGGTTGAAAAACTTAGTTGATTACTACCCGCTACTGACCCAACTTCACTACTTCTAGGTTCAACAACATACAATGTAACATCATCACTTGAAACACTAATGTAATCAATGAATCGTTCAACATCTTCATTGTCGGTTAACAAATAAACTTTAACATTTCTCTGATAAGATAGCCTAAATCCACTTAGGGGCTCTAAATTCAATTTATTTGCAACACGTAACATTAGAGTTTCATAAGTTAACTTTTTTAATGACAGTTTTAGTTGAAGAATCATGGGTAAAGGCATATATTGTAAAACACCATGAACATTCTCCCATGACCCTCCAAAACACAAATCTATCCAAACATGATCAACATTAGATGATTTCATTATTGTAAATTAATTTACTAAACAAACGAGCTGCGAAACTAAAACCTGTTGCCGGATGGGGAAGGATGTCGTTGGATATAGGAACGGATGTCGCCGGAGAGAGTGATAGATGGAGATGGAATGAGTTGTGATTTAGGGATTTAGGTTATGAGTTGCTGCTGCTACGTAGTTATATACCCAAAACATTTATGTTGCGAAATTAAAACCTGTTGCGAATTCAGAAATAGAGTTGCGAATTTGAAATTCAGTATTGCGATAGTCAGAATCTCGTTGCGATTTACAGATTCGTATTGCGATTTACGTATTCGCATTGCGATTTACGTATTCGCATTGCGATTTACGTATTCGCATTGCGATTTACGGATACGCATTGCGATTTACGTATTCTCGTTGCGATTTACAGATACGCGTTGCGATTTACGTATTCTCGTTGCGATTTACGGATACGCGTTGCGATTTTACGTATTGTCATTGCGATTTACGGATACGCGTTGCGATTTTACGGATATGCGTTGCAATTTTACGGATACTCGTTGCGATAGTCAGAATCGCGTTGCGATTTATATGTTCGCGTTGCGATTTTCGTATTCGCGTTGCGATTTTGGAAAATCGCAATGCGAATTTTTACTATCGCATTGCGATTCTGGGAACTGATTTGCGATTCTGGAGATCGCGTTCCGATTTTTATTTCGCATTGCGATTTTGTTGGTCATTTTGGCAAATCCAAAAAAAGTTGGTTAAAATCGTATATTATAAGGTATTTTTGGTCACTGAGGTTATTTTCTCTTAACAAAAAGAATAAATAATTAAAATTAATATATTTTTGAGAAATCAAATAAATTTTAAACATTTTGATTTTGAGGATTCGTCTATTTTTTATGTATTAATTTTGATCTGAGGTTTATTTTTTAGTTTTTTTTACAAAACTAAAAACTCAGATTTCAAAATTTCATCTTAAAATATTTTTATATAGAAACATATCTACACAAAAGTGAAATTAATATCTCAACTCCTAAAATTAATTTTTAAATATTTTCTTTTTATTCATAATGGTGAATTCGATAAAAATTAGAATTTGAAGAATTTATTAATATAAGATAACAATTTTGTAACGAATAGTTTAAAAAATAATTATAGAATAAAATTTGACAAAAAATAATTATTTAAAATAAAAATATATAATTTGAACTCTTATTGTATAATAAAGCCCTCAATTATGTACACTTTCCTATAATATAGTAAGAAAAAAAGCTAAATCATTTCGGTATGTGACTTTGCCTAAAGCCTCAACACTCTCATTAATAAGCTAAATAATTAATTTGAATGAAATGATGTACGCGACACTTACATTACTTTCGCCTTCATTATCATAGAAATATTACTAAAACCAACAACAGTGTTAGTTTTCTTTCTTATACTTCAATAATGTATCTGCCCGTTACCATTAACGATAATGTTACAAACAAGTTTCTATTATAATTAATACCAAAAATATGTAGCATTCATATGTGTGGACCCCTCATCTCTTTTCTTTTTTTCTCTTTGATTAGCCTTGACAACCGCGGAGTCCATCAAAGAGTTTGGAGTCAAGAAGAACAAGACTTTCAAATCCAAGCCAAAAGCCGAGGGTAGTGGCAAGAGATTCCGAGATGAAGGCAAGTCGGAAGATGAGGAAGGTTGTTCCTCGAGTGGTAGAGAAGATCCACTCAATGATGAACCAGACGATGGATCTGGTGAAGATGTGTGCAGTCTTGGCACAAGTTCAAGTGCCAAAGATGTTAAGCCGATGGCCAAAGTCGAGCAAACAATGGGGCGCAAACTTAAGATGCCGGAAGTGTTGCGAGACTACCCGACAAGAGCCGAGTCATCCAAGGTAATGGATGAGCCCAAAATTGAGTTGTCCAGAGAAGAGGACAAACCTAGGATCGAAGGGGCGCTAAGGATTGGCTCAATACGGTTCATTTCTGCCAAAGCGAGGAGAGGCCAAGGGCAGGCCGAGTTGTCCATGTCCAAGGAGTCGAGACAAGGGCTTACCGAGGATGCTCAAGAGAGGAACAATCCTTCAAAGACTCATAAACAAGAGTCGAAGGGGGCCAAGACGTTGAGGGACAAGGCAACCGTAGAGACACCACCCATATCCAAGGTGGGAAGTGAGCTCCAACCTTCGTGTTAGAAGGGAGGAGGAGAGAAGGGGCATCGGACTTTGCCATGAGAAAGTGCCGATGCATGATGGCGCAAAGAACTCCAATGACAATGGTTCAATGCGGGGAGTGTCAGACTTCATGCAGAAAGAAGGGCTGACGCAAAAATTTTGAGTAAATGCCAACTAAATCAGAGGGGGAAAGTACATCTCAACACATTTCTTGTGTTCTTTTGAGTTTGATTTGCCGTTTTAAGCGAGTGTTGGTCGGGCAAGACCTAACCTTTAGCGCGGGGGAAACAAAGTTTGGATGGGATCCAAGACTTTGCCGCAAGGGACAAGAGGGTCCAAACCGAGGCAAATCAAGACTTGTAGGAAAGAGTTCCTACGGCAGAGATGCACTTGCGGGCGTGTTAGCCCGTTTCATCACTTGGCGGCAAGAGCCGAAGCAAGCACAACCATTATGGGAGGCCGAGTCCTTATGAGGGGACATGAGCAATTGGAGGCGTCAAAAGGCAACCAAGTTGATGTGAAGTATGGCGTGAAAGATTGTGAAGTTATATGCGTAAGAAGCCAAGGCAAGCAGTCCGTAGTCACTGTGACGCGTTTTTCCCGAAATATCACTTATACCCTATAATATTCTCTGTCAAGCATCTTTTATATTATTTTTTTCGATCTAACACCCTTTGCAGTAAGGCGCACCCCCTGCAGCGCATTTTACGCTGATATGTCGCCATATGGGGTAAGGCGTACCCCTGCAGCGCGTTTTACGCTGATCTGACGCCACGTGGTATAGCGGGGCAAGGGTCGCGCTTTACATTTAATGCTGACACACGTCAGAAAGGCGCCCCTCCTGCGACGCGTCTTAGGTTTAATTACCCCCTACCCCGGCCGTTCACACCCCACCCCTTCCCTATAAATACCCCCATTCTCAATAACTTTCATTACACCAAATTCTCTCAACTTCTCTCAAATACTCTTATATTCTATTTTAACTGTTTAAGGTATATTTTATTATATTTAATATTTTGTTTTTAATTTATTTAAGTATTTAATTTATTTAATATTTTGTTTAATTAATTTTTTGCAGATATAAAATGGAAGGAGGTCTACTTTGCTTGGATGGAAATCATATATCGCGATATTTTACTGATACAGTAACATTTTAAAGTTTTAATATAATTTAAATTATTAGTAATAATTTATTTATTTATTTAATGCATGATTATTAGTTTAAAAATTAATTTTTGTAATTATTTAATTTTTAGGAGATGGATTGCGTATTAGATCCTTTTAATCGCGAGGAGTCACAACCACTGATACGAAGAAATCCTCGTCGAGAACGACAGTCACCGATTGTTACTTGATGACAGCAGAAGTGGACATGTTTTTCTAGTGTGTCCTAGGTTTCTACAATGCCCACATCTTCTGTCTTGTCTAGATCTTTCTCGAATATCCATATCACAATGAATTCGATTGGATTTTAGACGACCTCGCTCCCTCAATAAAGTTGGATTTGGTACAATCGGAAGCCAATCCTGAACTTCATCAAGGTCTTTGTCATTACCTATAGGGGGAACTCAAATTCGCATACCTTAAAAACTTCAGATAGTAGGTATATGGGATCCACAAAACAGTTATAGTCTTGACGTGTATGCGAGCAAGCTGCTATCACATGAGAGCATGGATACTTCAGAGCTTGAAAAAACCCGCAGTCGCACGTTCTATCCCGTAGATTTACTCTTAACGACACAACTTCAATCCCTTGAAGAGGTCACGACAACTATGGGACACGAAACATTTTATGTCTTCTAGAGAAGCTTGTTACAAACATTCCATTTGATGCATCAATTTTTTTTGTAGATCTGCAAATAATCTAGGGTGATAGACATGACCGCCTTGCATCCAGGTTTGAGCTTGTCCCCCGAGCTTCGCAAAAAGTGCCCCCAAACGAAAATATATAGTTTTTTACCAAAGCCGCTACAGGTAAGTGACGTGCACCTTTTAAGGTTGAATTGATTGTCTCAGCTAAGTTGGTCGTCAAGTGTCCATATCGATATCCACCATCATATGTGTTCGTCCACATTTCTTTATCGATGAGGCTAATGTAATCATATCCTTCCTCGTTTTTTGCCCGTAAATCTTGAAGCATTGATTCAAACGTTTGAGGAAGTAGTTCGTAACCTGATCAAAAAATGTATAACTTGCTAACTTGCTTTCTTTGCAAAATTAAAATGATCGAAAGAAAACAAACTACATCAGTTTCACTTACCCATGCGTACAATTAATTGACGCTCATCATTCTTCTTGTACATTCCATGGTAGTTCGCATCAATGTGTCGGAGACAATACCTATGTTGGTTGCCACATTGGACCCAAAGACTCCATTCCTGCTTTGATCCCAGCTCCGCTATCTGAAATGACACAGATTTTTTCCCTCGTGATAACATGTGCACGTAAGTTTTGGAGGAAAAAAGCCCAAGAATTTGTATCTTCTCCTTCAACAAGAGAAAAAGCAACTGGAAGAATGTTACGATTGCCATCTTGGACAACTTCCAATAATAAAACTTGTTTGTATTTTCCATTCAAGAAAGTCTCGTTGATCTGGACATTAACGCACTGTGGATAAGTTCAAAAAAACCGGTAGAATTGGCATCGATCGCGAAGAACTCGATCATTATGGTATGCATAGGAGGTTTCGAAGTCCACAATTATCCCAGGATTCAACCTCCACACCCGCCTAAACCAGCCTGGAAGTTCGTTGTAAGATGCATCTTATTCGCCATGAACCAAGCTTTTTTATAGGAGACAGTGTACCTATGCTGCGATTGTATAGCTGAAATCAACACAACAACATCTATATGAGAGCTTGCTTTTACCATGTGCATGATGGCTTGGCATATCACTTCAGAGTTCAAGTTGGGATAATCTTGGTTGACCCCTCCAGCACAATATGTGTGAGGACCATTGTATACTGTTAGTTCTCATCTGTTGTTTTTCCTTTTCCTATTCCTCTTCGATACGCGAACCATCCAATTGCATCCGTTTTTGCGTCGGGCACAGTAGCATACATATTTTTCTGTCGTGGAGCGGTCGACTCTCGATTGAACAGAATTACGGATATTGTAATTTTTTATAGCCATCATTGCTTCTTCTTTGCTTGAAAACTCCTTGCCTAAAGATAACTCACCATTATTTATTGATGAGTAATATTCATAGTTACCGAGATGAGGCATATCCGTAAATTTGGCCCTTACATTGCACCATTATCAGCTTCATACATGTGTGCTGGAGGGTCAGTTTGTGCCACATTTAATGGAACTTCATCTACATTATCATCATTATCGGAGTTGAATTGCGGTGATTATGGGTGAATGAATAGTCAAGTCTCAGCACCATCCGCACCAGGCTCACGAAGCGGTTCTTCTGGTGGAGATGATGGTTTCTCCATGCTCTCCACATTTTGGTCAAAGAACCTACTACTTGCACGTCTTCCCCTTGAACTAGAAGGCATATCAACATTGAGATCGAAAAAGCTATCAGTGGAATGCCTCCCCTTGGAGCTTGAAGTCATCGTGTCAAATGGAAACTGCACAGATTGTTGCCTCAATGGCATCTTCATATTAAGGTCAAAGAAATTTACAGATGAATGCCTTCCCCTTGAACTGGACGTGATGTTGTCATACGGATTGTTCGTGGACCTACCTCGGTACATATCGTAAGGAGTTGCGGATGAATGTCTCCTCATTGAAGTTGATGTGACGGCACCATGATGCAGATTTCCCATTATGACGTTAAAATCATTACACATTACTATAGTCGGGCTGTCAACTTGATCAACTTGTTCAGCCAGCCCATAGTGGGAGCTTAACGACTGACCCCGAACAACACGCACTTGAACAAACTTTGCATACATTTCAATATCGCTGTCTGAATAATTACTTTGAGAATCAGCCACCATTTCAACATCATCATTGATCGATAGTTCGAACGCTGTATAAGTTAATGGCAAGAATGATGTTGGAAATCTGTACTGCAACGAGGACATTCTTCTACTACTTCCAACATGACCCTTCCTCGAAATCTTCGTTATCGGCTCGTCAAGAGTTATGTTTCTCTTGAATGATATTTTAACACGCTCATTTGATACGAAAACAACGCCGGTTTCATCTTCTCGAATTTCTCTATCATAATAAACAATAGCTGAAAGTCGCGCCATTCTTAGATTTAAAAGTGCGACAATATTATATCTGCAAGAAAACAACTGAAACAAACCTGATTAAATAAATAATATATGAACGAAAATATAATACAATAAAAATTTTACACATAAACGTAAATAATTTAAATAATATAAAATTATATTATTACATGCATCGCAAAAATATTTCGACGTATGCTCCCGTTTTCCCATTGAACTGGCACAAAAATTAATTGAAAACAATTATTATAATATTTTTTTCAAATAATTATAATAAACAATAAGTATAATAAAAAAATATTATAACAAAGTTACCTTATAACGAAAGATCGAACGAACTTCTGAATTAAATATAAGAGGATTGTCAGGTGTTATTTACTGGTTGAAAGGATTGTTGTATTAATTTCTCAGTTGAGAGGGAATTGTGAGAGAGTATACAGGAAGAGGGCTATTTATAGCCGAGAAAGGATGCTTTAAAGCCGAGAGGTCCGGGTAAATAATTCAAGACGCGATCCATGCACCGTACCTTGCATTATGCATGTCTAATAATTGAGTATTTGATAATTGAAAAGCGCGGTCCCTGACCCGCGCATAGCCCTACGTGGCATAAGGCGCGTCCCAGGGGCTGTGCTTTAGACACGTATGTCTATGCCAACGTAAAGCGCGATGCAGGGGCGCGTCTTACTACAAAGGGTGTTAGATAAAAAAAATAATCTGAAAAATATCTAACATAGAAAATTATAGGGTATAAGTGATATTTCGAAAAAAACGCCGCGAAGTGCATTGACTGTTCTCTTTTTTTTTATGCTAAACTAAATGGGGGTAAAATGGATAATCTAAGAGACTATTTGCATTATTGCTGCCGATAGTCATTAACAAATAGAGGCATGTGCAAGTTCAAAGTTCAATGCACTTTTGGCATAAAAAATTCGCAAATTCTGTACTCATTTCAGTGTATATATTGTTTATTTGTTTGATAAAATCTAGCCCTACTCCATATCCTGAATTGCAAGTAATAGCAACATTCGAACTTGACTCCTGTAATCCTTCACAAATTTGTGCACGCATTTATTAAAAATTGGTTAAGAAATTAAGCCTTGATTTCGCATATTTTTACACTGATTGTGTTTTACTGATTATGGAAAGAACAAATCTTTCACGAAAGAGGGAGTAAGGAAAATCCCGGTCCAACATCTTTCAACAACAGCAAAACCGGATAATTTGGTAGCTATGTTTCGAAAATCTTCTAGGAACTTGCCTTGAAGGTTATTTTGATTTTGACAAGGGATTCCAATCTTACAGCTTCATTCCTACATCTTCCACCGTTGGATCAACCTCACAGGTGTTACCAACCTCGTAAATGCTGGAGAGTATTAATGACAAGTGTAAAATACAAACGTAACTGTACTTACATTTTTTAGTACCGAATTTGTCACTCTTGGAATTATTTAAGCAAGCATCTCACGAGAGATCTAAAGCAAGGTCGGTGACATTTGGTTGAGTGAGTGTAGTGATAAGCCAAAAAATATGGGTGCCAAAGCTCTCTTCTTCTTTGCTTTGCTTTGCTTTTCAGCAGTATCTGCGTTTGCAGAGAATGAGGAAGACCCTGGTCTTGTTATGAACTTCTACAAGGATTCTTGTCCTCAGGCTGAAGACATTATTAAAGAGCAAGTTAAGCTACTGTACAAACGACACAAGAACACTGCATTTTCTTGGCTGAGGAACATTTTCCACGATTGTGCTGTTCAGGTAAATTTCCATACAGTACGGTCTTTTTCAACTTCTGTTTGTAGCTTTTTATATATACCTTGACACGTGTATTTTTTTTTCTGGGAGTAGTCATGTGATGCTTCACTGCTGCTGGACTCCACAAGGAGGAGCTTGTCTGAGAAGGAGACAGACAGGAGCTTTGGCCTGAGGAATTTCAGGTACATTGAGACCATCAAAGAAGCTGTAGAAAGGGAGTGTCCCGGAGTTGTTTCTTGCGCTGATATCCTTGTTCTGTCAGCTAGAGAAGGCGTTGTCTCGGTAAAATTTTCTTTTGACCCCTCTCTGTTACAGTTTCTTTCAGCTATTTCAGTCCTCTGAGGTTTCAACTTCTGTGAGACAGGTAAAAACTAACCCTTAATTTACTTGCTTCAGCTTGGAGGCCCTTACATCCCTCTCAAAACAGGACGAAGAGACGGTAGAAGGAGCAGAGCAGATGTCGTGGAGGAGTATCTTCCAGACCACAACGAGACCATCTCAGGCGTTCTCGACAGATTTGCCGCCATGGGTATCGACACCCCTGGAGTCGTTGCCCTCCTAGGTACACCTTTTCATCTATACATAGAGAACATTACGAGATTATGTAGTAGTATCTTTCTTGCTTAAGTTTAGTTTTCTATATTGTGCAAAACAGGAGCTCACAGTGTCGGCAGAACTCACTGTGTGAAGCTGGTGCACCGTTTATATCCAGAGGTTGACTCTGCCCTCAACCCCGACCATGTACCACACATGCTCCATAAGTGCCCTGATCAAATCCCAGACCCCAAGGCCGTCCAGTACGTGAGAAACGACCGTGGGACGCCCATGGTTCTGGACAACAACTATTACAGGAACATACTGGACAACAAGGGTTTGTTGATTGTGGACCACCAACTGGCTTATGACAAAAGGACCAGACCTTATGTGAAGAAAATGGCCAAGAGCCAAGACTATTTCTTCAAGGAGTTCTCTAGGGCCATTACACTCCTCTCCGAGAACAACCCTCTCACCGGTACCAAGGGTGAGATCAGGAAACAGTGCAACCTTGCAAACAAACTTCACTAAAACGCTTCTAAAAGAGAGCCGAGTTTGGCCGAATAAAATGGTTGTTTCTTGTCCTAGTGACAAATTTGTTTTTGTGCATTGATCAGTAATGGTATAATAGTACTGGTTTGATATGATCCATTCCAGTTTCTAGGATGCATATTAGTCATTGGCGCAGAGGATGTTAGGATGACTATCATGTATATATGTATGTATGTAAGGATGGTGTTGATTGTGTATGACGCATGGATTCCGTGATTTTAATAGTTATGATGGTTCATGCATATACCCCTTCCTTCTCCATGACGATATCATATTCCTGATGAGTGCAGATAAGGCAAAGCCAAGATTAGATATAGCTAAAATTAGATATAGACATTAAAAAAAAATATAATGATTTATTAGGTATTTAAATTTATAATTTCGAAAATAATGTTTAATTTGTCTAATAATTAAATTTATAATGACTTAAATTATTATTAGACTAAAAAATTGAGAATATTAGATTATCATTCAATTTTTTTTATAACCATTGATTTTTAATGTATTGATCAATTAATTCAAATCAGGTACTGTAGAGACGATGATGATCTTTTCAACTCAGTTTGTTTTATTCACAATCATCAAGATTCGAATTCCTGATATTGTTTAAGAGATCTAATATCTCATCCCGTTAGATCAACCGATTATTGGTATTAGATTATCATTCTTTAATTTGATCTCTATTTGATTAAATATCTAATAAATTTTTATATTTCTTAATTTAAATATTTATTTTTACATTAACTAAAATACTATTATATTAAAATTATTGAATATAAAATAATTTTACAGGCTCAGACCCACTTAGACCCTAGGGAGCTCCGCCCCTTGTGCAGATTATTTGAATATGTATAAATTTAATGAAAAAGACACATCCCAACGACAACAATAAATGAAAGTGACTATGGCCCTCCAAGTTGGATAAAAATATTCCAGCCAATGGGATATTTAAATGGGTTGAATCTTTGTGGATAGAAGATAGATTTGCACATATAGTGGAGATGATTCCTTTCTGTCAAGAAATAGACTCTTGATTCAATTTTTTTTATGTGGGCCTGTCTCTCGCTCAATAAAAGATAGTGTAATATTGATAGCGATGGCCATTAATTATATCATCCAATTCCTTCATCTGCTATATAGATATTTAAATTTCGGATTTTTGCTAATGAGTAATTAACAACTTCAGCTTTCTCTAATGCAACTCGGTCTGCAATTTCTACAGCATAAAACATTAAGAAATCAGAACCTTGTAGCTAAAGAATTGCAAGCTGGGCCTGGGGTGGTGTTTCATAAGGTTGTCTGCTGTTACTTAAGATGCCTTGTTTGTGTTTCGTTTTCCCTGGTGAAATGGGGAACCGTGAGCTTTAACCACGCCAGGCAAGCAGTGCCAGTGGCAGCACCAGGGGAGTAGGGAGAGAATTTCTCATCACCCCAAATGGTGAATTTTCATTTCTTATATCAAGCCTATAAATAAGACGAGTCGAGTTTAAGTATTACTGAAATCGACTTGAATTTGAAAACCTCAAAATTGAGTTCGGCTCAACTCGAAAGTTCACGAATTTAAAATTATCAAGTTCTACTTGAATTTAAAATCAAAAATAAAAATTCAACTTGAACTCGAATCATTTTCAAACTTGACTAGGAGCTTCAACCTAAATCTTATAATACATTTTAAAAATATATATAAACGGTGTTTTTCCTTTATTCAATTATAATACAAATGTCTTATCCATCAAAAAAAAGTAACATTACAATAAATTTTGGATAATCAATAAAACACCTAAATGTGCCTAGGTGCACACCCACTAAAATGCTTTTACAATAAATGGTTGAGTTGGAATTTGAAATTTTTTTTTAAAAATAAATTATTCATAATTTATTTTAAAAATATAAAATTTTGATATATTATTTTTTTCGAATTACTCGTAAACTTTTTGAGTCGGGTCTTAAATAATTCATCTTGACTCGTTAAGGACTCAAATTAAGTTTAAACTCAAATCGAATCCACTTAAATTAAATGTTAATCAAAATTCAACTCAATTAAACTTAAATAACTTATTTCTTTACATCCCTATTTGATACTTGGCAATTTTGTAAACTAATCGAGGATAATAATTCCAATTTTATAATATAACCTTAGAGGTTGGTAGGCTGTGGCCTAAGGGTACATCAGAGGAGTCATGGAAGGTGCGCCTATGCCAAAGATTTTATGGGCTCAAGGCGGAGCTTGAATAAAAATCTGATCGTCTAAATCAGATAATGAGGCCCAAAGAGAGTGCTTCACCCATCAGGTTTTGCTATCCAATGGCGATTAGTAGCTGCTGAGACTAAAAAGATAAAAGAGAAAAAATGGGCAATACAGTGAGCCCAGATTCCTGTGAATTGTAAAGATCTCGTTTTCAGTTTGCCATGTTTGACAGACAAAACTTTTTTAAATAAACCCAACGAACTTTTCATTTCCTAATATTGGGTTTAGAAAATTAGATTGGAAATCTGAATAACCAATCAGCAAATGAAGTGAAAAAGAGTGGAGAAAGGAGATTTTGTTCTCTCCTTTTCTTCTTAACTTGTGCATGCATGACACAAAATGAGAATCTAAGAACAAAAGAACTTCAACCAATAACCCATTGTGAGCAGCCAATGGGGCCTCAAAATATCCAAAGAGAGAAATAATGAATGGAAGGAAGGAATGGTTCTAAATCTAAACAATTTGATACTAAAATTAATTGGAGAGCCCCATCACATGAGGATTTCGAAGTCATGTTCTCGCAATAAGGCATATGCCCTATTCAACCATCATCCATCCTACACACTTTAACATTGTTTCTTCTTTGGTTACAGAGCTTTCTCTATCTCGGAGAATTATATTTGTCTAGTTATGGTATCCTGAATCTTGACCTTATTTTCTCTCCATCAAAATCAAATTTCTTTTATTTTTCCTTCAAATACATCAAATTTGGTTTTGGTTAATCCCTTTTACTCCCTTTGCTTGTATTCCTTCAATGTTACTTAACCGCATGGCGAGACTAAGTTGTTTACTCTCTTATGGAAAAGTTGTGCTATTTCTTGAAACTCTTGCTTGCAACTATCAATGCTTAGTTCCATTTACAACTCTCTCTCTATTCACATTATTATAAAACAATTTATTGAAGTAGTATCATTAATCAAAATAATTCAATACAATTTGTGAATAAAATAAAGTTTAATATTTATAAATCAAATAATAATAGTAGTTATGTTATCTTAAATTTCTATATAATTAAAATGCACATGACAATAATCCAACTCCATTTCTGTTAACACAAAATAATAATCCAAAAGTAAAATACTCTCTTGTAGAGTAGAAACTACTATCGTATTTTTTATTAGGGTAAACTATAAACTTGGTAATTGAATTTTACTTTCTCTTCTATTCTATTTTACTCACTTTACTTTAAATCTTTTCAATTTCCTCACTTAATTTAATACATTGGGTTCTTTTAGTCACTCAACTGTCTTCTCACTAACAGCATTATAAGTGGGTTGTTACATAAATGTAAAACAACGTTGTTTTGGTGAAAATTTTGTTTTTTTAAAACAGCTTCGTTTTAACGTCGTTAACTATTTAACGGTAGAGTGACAAAAAATCCAATGTATTAAGTCTAGTGAGAAAATTAATTTTTTTTTTAAATTCAATAAGCAAAATAAGATAGAGAGAGTAAAATTCAATGATGAAATTTGAAACTTACCCATTTCATTAGGCAAGTAATTTCATGTATATCCAAAAGAAAGCAATAAAAGTTGGTACAATTAAAGAAGTATCGCTCTTTATATAATACAATGGGAGAAATCTCACGAATACAATGAATTATTTGTGGACACTAACCTCCTGCACGATGTATTGACAGAAGACCACACGTTATTATCAATTAATCAGATAATTAATCTCGAATTTGAAGAAATCTACCTCGCCCCTAAAAAAATTTAAAAATAAAAGCGCTTCAACTAAATATTTATTGAATTTAAAGTTGAAACTAATTATTTTTTGGTTCCATATGAAGCTAACAAAATTTATGTGATCAAAACATATTTTAAATCGGTATGAGTGTAATTTATTAATAGCATACTTTCAAGAATGTTGTGGAAGGGTCTAAATGGTATGCTCAAGAATGGAATCAAGAATTTATTAAGACAGGGAATTAAATATACTAAGGAGATATTAAAGTATCTTTTTTATTTTTCATAAATACATTCATTTAATTGAAGGATATAAGTAATTTTTTTATTATTTATTTTTAAAAATATATATTTTAATATTAATTAATACTTTAAAAAAATTAGCCGTGAAATTCCGCCCATGGATATGCTTTGCAATTAGAAGCATATTTTTGGAAAATACCGAACAATTTTCAAAAAAACAAAGGCTCACCAGTCACCCCTGCTTTTGGAGCTATTGTAACAGTAAGGATCTAAAATGGATTTTTTCCCCCAGCAATCCTTGATTAAGAACAGAATCTGGATTACCTCTGCTTAATTTCGTCATAAAATGGAAACATATGTTTAACATCCAAATTGCAATCCAATAGCAGAAATTTTCTTAGGGCACCTTTATACAAAATCCTGTTAGAGCTCCCTCGCGACCAAGTCGACTCATCTGTGTCGACTCAGCCGAATCATTGCCCAATTAAAAAGAATAATGTAGTCGCTTTTTAATCAATCATGATTAAGCTGCTTTTGGCTCTCTAAGTGGCTAACAAATTGGTTAACCATCGAACCCTGTTTGGCTCCATACTGCATCCCTGACCCGGCTCATGTCCCGGCCCTTGAGGGTCCGACCCACGCCTTCGAACACCGAAGCGCCGCCAGATTTCTTACTGCGAGCGTACTCACGCGCCAAGTATTCGTGTGGCGGCACCATCTCCGAATCGCCGTCATCCAATCCATCATCCGAGTCATGTACCCACTCCACCGAGTTAACTCTGTAAATCTTACTCCAGTCAGGCACGACCACGGGCGCTGACGTGGCCAAATGGTGCCCACGTGGCGGAGTTGCAGCCGCCACGCCGTCTTGGCTACGAAACTGATGCACGATCCTAGGTTTCGTTGAAGAAGAATCCTCGAAAGCCAAGGACAACCCACCCACGTGCCGATCGCCCCGGGGAATTCGACGGTTACTACTCCCCCTCACGTCGAAGTTCCCATTCTCGTTACTCTCAGCTTCAGCGCGAGGATTCCACTGGTGCCGAGAATTATCGACAATCACGTTGTCTCCTCGGTCTGCGACGTTATCGACCATCGACCAAACATCTTCCTCACCAAGTTCCACGTCGTCAACGGCAGTGTCTCCTTGGCCTTGGCCGTGTCCGTAGCTATAGCTTCCAAGCAACCGCTCGCTTCTGCTGGTGGTCAACAGCCGGCCTTTTGCCATCAAACAACCAAATTATATTCGATACCCTAAACCAAAATATCAAAGATCGAAAAAAGGAAATTGAAAACAGAATTTCAAAAATTGGAAAGGCAAATTAAGAATCTATTCTACGAGGGAATGGAGAAAAGAGAGGGCGAATGTTAAATGGAGTCCATTAGAGAGGATACACAACCATAAGGAGGCTTCGAAAGGGAAGCCATGGATATATAGCATTTGGGGAATGGGACAGTGGAAGCTATTTTCATTTCATGTGAATTTGGAATTAATTTTGCCATCATTTCTTCTCTCCACTCCCACAACCTCCAATCAGATCAACGGTGGGAATATAGAAGATGATAATGTTAACACAAAATTGTACCATGACAAATAAATAAAAGGCTAAATAACAGCATTAGTCACCAAGACATAATATTAAACTCAAATTCCCTGATCTATAAACCTCATTTCCTATATTTTAATCTTAAATAAAATATATAATATTCAAATAAAAATAGAATGTATCAGGCAATTTTATTAAAATAATAATAATAATTAAGAAAGAAAAAGAACAACAGAGTCACGCACTCTTTTAGGACAGTGAGAAACACTACTCTTGGTTCATGTACGAAATCTTGCAAGTGAAAAACAAACTAAAATTGGATTTCTGTTAACTCCTTATAAATAACTTCGTTCTTGGTTCAAGTTATATACATTTACAGATTGGAAAATAAAAATCCACAAGTAGTGTTATAATTAATTTTAGTACAGTCACCGATTTATGATTTATTAAACGATTATGTCGGATCGAGTATTGCAGAGACAAGGCGACACTTTCAACCCAGTTTATTTCATTTACAAATATCAAGAATTCAAACCCCTAATATTACTTAAGAGATTTAGTGTCTCATCTTACTATATCAACTTCTTGTTGATAGTAGTGTTATAATTATGATATGTGTTTTTTTTAATTAAATTTAAAAATTTGTAAATCAATTTAGTTTAATAATTATTAGCATCTTAATTTAATTTATAAATAAATTATTTTGTATTAACATTATATTATAATAAATCTTTATATTTTACTTTCCATTATTTTAGTAATAAATTTCCTACTTATATGTTTTAAGGTGAATAAATAAACGATTAAATGGATAAAATAAATAAATTAAATTGATTCAATTTAAAAAAAATAGTTTATTTAATCTTCAATCTGTGCAGCTTAATGAAATAATCCAATGTATTTTCCAAAATATTTTTTAAAATGGATTACTAATGAAATCTCATTTAATACATTAAGGGTAAAATACTTAGATAATCACTAATCACAAAGTAATTCTATTTTGACCATCAAACTATAAATTTTATCAATTAAGTCATTAAATTATTTAAATTGTATCAATCAAGCCGTTCACATTAAAATTTAACATAAATAATGACTTGAAAATTAAGTAAATTTATATCATTTCACATTTGATTCTTATTATTTACATATTCTATCAATTTAATTATAATATTTGATTAAAAATAATCTAATATTATTAGGATAAGATAGTGACATTATTTATAATTTTATAAGTTTATTATAAATTATTAAATGTTATTCCAATGAGAAGGTGGCCTTTATTTTTAAATTAATTAATAACTAAAATCAATTAGTTTTTAATTGAAATTATAAGATTATGACATATGTCATCATTTTATTAGATAATTATTAAATTATTTTTAATTAAAGTTAGGATCAAATTAATAAAATATGTAAATGATGATGATCAGATGTATAATATATAAATTTACTTAAGTGTCATGTCAATAATTATGTTAACTTTAATTTTTAATAGTTAATAACTTGATTAATATTGCACGAATTAAGTGATCTCGTTGATAAATGAATTGTTATTGTTTCTTAAAATTTTTGGGTTCGAGTATCATTAATGTCAGGGTGTGAGTGTTCAATGTGAAATGATTGAGAGTTATCTTTGAACATATATTACCTTGTACTTACCCAAATTAATAAAAAAAATCTTGATTGATATTATTTAAATATTTAAATAATTTGATTGAAAAAATCATAATTAGGTGATTAAAATTAAATTACCCTACAATTTAAAGACTATCCAAATAGTTTGCCCAATTAAGGTTGGCAAACTTTATGTGGTATACTAAAATAGTTAATGTATACTAAAATAGTTAATGAATACAAAAAAGCAAGATGAAAGGTTTTTCTAACGTTAATTAGAAAGCGTCACGCAATACGCATTTTCCTAGATAAAATATTCAAATGTTCATTAGATATATCCACGTCAGATATCATTATTTTCTTATGTTGTGAGAACCCACGGTAATAAATTTGTAGTAGTTTCGTTGTATGACTGTCTTAATATATTATTAAAGAAATGTTTTATCGAAAAATTAATATTTTAACATTTTTGATAAAACGTCACTTAAAACATTATTATTTTTTTTTGTAAAAATATCCTTTGTATTATACGAGTAGTATTACAAAGAAAACTCCCCAAAGACCTCGTTAAAAACCCTCCCTAAGCCTACTCGGAGGAAAAATAGTGAAACAATGGGGTGTTATAGAACATGAACACACTGCAGCACAACATCACTGGACGACAAAAGCAAGTTACAATCCCCAAACAAAACTCATACAACAAAACAACCATCCAAAATATTCAACTAATTTTGACTGTGAACAATGCCAAACAAATAAGCCAATTGGAACCAGAATACGCATAAAGCCAAAAAACCAGAAACACTATTATGGAAATCCAAAACAGAATGAAACCAGAACCAGGAACAACGATGTCCAGTATACAGAACGATACAGCATGAATCGCCATTAGCACACGCCACGAACAATAGCTTCCAGATTCCGAACAAAGTCGTTCGCCACTGAAATTAACATCGGCCATAAATAATTCGTCCAGACCGCAATCTGAATTAAGGCTTTGAAATAAATCTGATCTGCAGAAAACGAATAACCATTAAATCTGGACTTGTTACGACATAACCAGATTATCCAAATCAAACCAAAAAAACCAATGCGCCACAGTGACCGCACTCTCCTCCTAATACTCTGTGCAAACCAGACCTCTAACAATTGATTGACATTCTTAGGAAACACGAGAAATATATTCCACACCCTACACCAACGATTCCATACTTCCCATACTACCGTACAATGGCAAAGAACATGATTAATCGCTTCCTCCTCACTTTTGCAAAACGAGCAGCAAATCTGTCCACCACAATTGACTCCTCTTTTGACCAACTCAATCGAAATCGGAATTCTACAGTGCACTGCTTTCCATACAAAGGCCGAAACTTTAGGCGGAACAAATTTGAACCAAACCAGCCTCCAACAAGGATCACCCAAAGACCCATTAGCAGCCACTTTGAAACAATAAGCTTTCGAACTGTAGACACCATCTTGAGCCCCAGTCCAATTGACTCGATCTTGACCATACACAGCATTAACCGCTCTATCTAAAACCTGCTTAAAATCATCCCAAATTGGTATTTCTCAATCCAATAAAGATCTTCTCATAGCAAGCCTCCATTCCCAAGTACCCTGAACCCAACATCCAAAATCCTTCATCTTACCGCATTTTTTAACTGCTAAACTAAAAATTCTTGGAAAGCAGATTTTTAGGGAACATTTTTTTAACTAAAATGTTAATTTTGCTAACTAATTTCCAGTAAAACTAATTTTGCTAACTAATTTCTAGTAAAACTCAATATTAACATTTTCGGTAGAAAAAATAATATTTTAAGTAGAACTTTACCGAAAATGTTAAATATTTTATGTATCACCCAATATTAACATTTTAGATAGAAAAATAATATTTTAGATACCGCTTTATCAAAAATATTAAAAAAAATATTAATATTTCTGATAAAGTATTCCATTAGTCGTATATTAAGGTTACTGTACAATTTAAGAATACGGGCCGTACTCCACGTGGATGCTGACACTAACCCTTATTCCAATACGTATATCCCTTTTGGGTCCCACGAATGGCATCCACATCACGCCACGTAGCAAATGGCAAGTTAGAGAAAGATACTTGTGATGTCGCTGAAGAAACTAATGATGGCAGTGGACAAATGAATTGTGCTAATAGCCTTCCATTATTGATGGTTTAGGAGAAGTAATATAAATTTATATATTTCTAATGTAATTTAGGACATTTAAAGGTTAAATTAATCCCACTTGTGGCCGAGATTTATGAAAAGAAAAAGTCTCCACATTTAGCGGTTGACAATACAATGGGGCCCTTTAAGGTTTTTTATTAACAAATTATTTTTAAAAAATTAATGAAATCAATCATTATAAACGTTGATTAAATTTAAATTAATATATTTAAAACAAATTTACGTATTATAAAACTCAAGCATAAAAACTTATTTTTTTATATATATTTTGTGCAAGTACCGAACAATTATAAGAACGTAATGCAGTTTTAACACCATTAACCTCGCAAATCACAATCTTTTACGTCCAACTAAAAGTCCAATATTGGGCCAGTTTTGCCAAAAACTGTACCTGAGGTTTAATTTCTTTTATGGATTAAATTTATTTTATCCAAATTCAGGATAATTATAATGGTTTTTTAAGTGAAGATAATTATAATTGTTGAATGTGGAGGAGTTTGAAATTTTTACACATCTGAAAGCAAATATGATTAATTATAATGGCTTTGGACCCAATTTTGTACATTCCAATTACGGCAGCAGCAGGGATTGAAGAGAGGATAATGAATTGGGCGATGAAAAGAAAAACCATCCAAAAACATGGAAAGTGGTGATTAATATTTAAAAATTCATTCCATAGAGATGCAACCAATTAAGGCCTCACATGACCTACCGCTGGTGTCCTAATGCAACCAAACGCTCATGATGACAGCTCGGTAACACTTACCCTCATCGGCAAAAGTATCCCCTGCATTATTTGGGATCTCTCTACTTTATGGAGGTGAACATGGAGAGACAAGATCTGGGTGCTGTGTCACTAATTCGAATGCATGCAAGTGTGTGTGTTTTGTATTGGAGGGATGGTCAGAACTTCTGGTAATTCTCTCGGTTGGTTAGATCCGTATACCAGGAGATTCTCTTTTAATGATTGTACTGGGGAATTGGAGGAATCAATTGGATATTTTTACGAGTTTAATATGTAGGGAAATAACACTATTCTCACGTTATTTATAAAAACAACTCCTTTTTGTTAATTTATTATACAACGTAAAACAGTGTGATATGTCAGACACATTTCCAAAAACATCTAACATATTTTTTTTATAACTATTGATATTCGATATATTGACAAACTAATTTAGATCGAATACTACAAAGATAAGAACAATACTCTTGACTTGCATATTTTTATTCTCTATAGTATATATAGTTAGTAAATTCAAATATTTTAAATATAATATATTTTAATAAAATCAACAAAGTTGGGAACATGTGTATTTCAAAGAACATAATTTTATACCAAGAAGGATTGATTCAAGTGGGAAGTTGTTTAAGCATGTTTCGAGTTTGAGTCATTATGTATGCATAAAGTTTTCGTTGGGAGATTCACCCACCAAAACTAGGTATGTGACATGGGTCAATCCAGATTAATTAGAACAAAATCCTGAAATCAGAAGGAAAAAAAAACATTATTTTATGTTGCTTTGAATCTTATTTTTATGTTTTTTTGCCATATCAGTTTAATTTGACGTTTTTCTTAAACGATGTGTTTATAAAGTTTACGGATATAACAATGACGTTGGTTTTAATATCACAAATCTAGCTATTATGATAAATAAATGTATAAAAGCATATTATTTATCTTCTACATTTTATGTTGTATAAAAGAATAACATAATGCAAAAATTATTATACACAAATTTATCAACAAACTAAAATAATACACTTTCAACATCTGAAAAACAAAACTTAAATAAATCATATATCATATAATAAAGTTATAAAATCTAAAAATCATAAAATATAGCTATATTTTCTTCCATAACAAAAACAATCACATGAATATAAATATGTTTAAACATAAAAGGCAAGATTTATATCTAATAATATATTATTTTGATTGTTTTAACTTTACTATTCTTTAAAAAAGGCATTATCTCAGTTATTTTTCTACTAAAACCTCTCATATTGGTGCATGTACTATATCTCAATGTGATCTGCAATTTTATAGGTAGAATATCATCGTACTTAAAACACACTTTATTTTATTGAACAGGACTATGTATTCTTAAAGTTGTAGGTACAAAAATAAAACTTTTTCAAGAAAATATCACGTTTAGTAATCTTAATATACGGTTAAAAATTATATTATCGATTTTGTTATTATTTAAATAATAAAATCGGTAAAAAATTACTATAAACATTATTATTTCTACCGTTTTTGTTATTATTTGACGATTTATCGGTAAAACATTATCGATTTTGTTATTTTTACTACCGATTTTATTATTCTTAGTCACTTTACCAAAAATATTAAAAAACAGTAATATTTTAGATAATTTTTTACTGATATTATTATTTAAATAACAATAAAACTAATAATATTTTTTAATTATATATTAAAATTATCGCACCTAAAACTTCTCACTTTTTCACAACACCACACAGATGAGATTTCCAGAAATTAATTTAGAAAGCCGCAAAGAATCTCCGAGTGTTTTTCAAAATTTTTAACCCGGTAGAGCAGTGGGACGCCAAACTTGGGCGATTTTTACTGAAATATCGTCATTACAGGAAATAATTACCTTTCAGACATCCTTTCGCCTAATTTTACCGATCTAACACACTTTCTAAAAAGTCACAAATTGTCATCCGCACCATTCCAGGGTTTCGTCTAAGTTGGTATCACGTCATGAAAGGCGCGGATGTCTTATCCGAGTTGGCGCCACATAATGACAAGCTCGGATCGTCATTCGTGCCTTTTTGGGGCATCTGACACGTGTACGTAAGGCGCAGATCACCATCCGCGCATTCCATTATTGGTTCCGAAAATCTCAGCCTTTAAACTCTCCCCTGGTCTATAAATAACACTCATTCTATGCAAACATCACCACATCAATTCTTTCTATTTTTGTTTCATCAATTCCTTCGATTTTTTGTTGTAAGGTAAATTTATTTTTATTATATTATATTTATTTTATATATGATTATTTAAAAAAATTTATTGTACTAATTATTTTGTATTATTTTTTACGGTTGTAAAATTGGAAAGTGAGATCATACATCGAGACATTTTTGTCGATACGGTAACAATATAAAATTATATTATTTAAATTATTGTGAAAATTTTTAAATTTTTATTATATTATATTTTAATTCATATACTATTTATTTAATTAGGTGTACTTTAGCTATTGTTTTTGCAGATATAAGACTCTCAATCTTTCAAACTCTCAGAATGACGCGTATTTCAGCTATTGGTTACTATGATGGAGAAATTCGGGAAGATGAAACCGGCGTCGTGTTCGCATCAAATCATTCTGTCAAAATATCATTCAAGAGAAACATAACTCTTAATAAGCTAATAACGAAGATTTCAAGGAAGGTTCATGTTGGAAGTACTAGAAGAATGTCATTACTTTAGTACAGAATGTCAAAACATACTATTTATACAACGTTCGAACTATCCAATGATGACGATGTTGCTATGATGGATGATTCTCAAAATCATTATTCAGATGTCAATACAAATATCTATGCAAAATTTGTTGAAGTTTGTGTTGTTCGTGGTATGTCATTATGCTCCCACTATGGGGTTGCTCAACAAGTTGATCAAGTTGACAACTCAACTCAAGTAATATGTAATGATTTTCACTCGTTAATAGGAAATCCACATCATGATGCCATCCCATCATGATGTCATCCCATCAAGTTCAATGCGGGAGACATTAATCAGCAACTTTTTACGATTTGTACCGAGGTGGCTCCACAAACAATCCGTATGGAAAAATCGCGTCCAGTTCAAGGGGAAGACATTCATATGCAAATTTCTTTGACCTGAATATGGAGATGTCCTCGACACGCAACAATCTGTGCAGTACCCATTTGACACGATGTCTTCAAGCTCGAAGAGAAGGCATTAAACTACGGGCCTCTTTGACCTCAATGTTGAGATGCCTTCAAGTTCAAGGGGAAGACATGCAACTACCAACTTGTTCGACCTAAATGTTGACATCATAGAGGAACCCTCATCTCCACCAGAAGAACCACTTCGTGAGCCAGGTGCGGATGATGTTGAGACTGGACTATTCGTTCAACTAGAATCACCGCAGTTCAACATAGACTACGATAATGATGATGTAAATAAAGTTCCAACAAATACGGTACATACTGAACCTCCAACACACATGTATGAAGCTGACTATAGTGCAATGTACATACCAAAATTTACAGATATACCTAACATCGATGACTATGGATTTAACTCATCAGTCAATGATGGTGAGTTATATAAAGGAAAGGAGTTTTCATGCAAAGAATAAGTGATGATGACAATTAATAATTATAATATTTGTAATTCTGTTCAGTCCAGAGTTGACAACTCTACTACCGAAAAGTATGTATGTCACTATGTCCAACGTGATAACGAATGTAATTGGATGGTTCGCGTATCGAAGAGGAAGTGGAAAAACAATATATAGGAATTGACGATATGCAACGGTTCTCACACATACTGTGCTGGAGGGATCAATCAGTATCATCCCTGTAACACCTAAAACTCTACCTATACAGGTTATAGATGTCACCTGAAATTTCATAAAAACGAGTTTGAGATGTCACATTTACTTTTTAAAATAATATTCTTACAAAATATTAAAACATTTGAACTTATATTAAGAAAATACAATAATATACTATTGAATAATGTTTTGTTAAACAAATTTAAGGCAAAAGATACAGTACCATGAACAGTGTATCGATGCACTGCTACATTACCGTGAACAGTGTATCGATGCACAAAAACATCGATACTGATAAAAACTTAACCTTTCATCACTATAAAGTTACCATTTTTTTCAAATTAGTTCAACAAAGCAAATAGAACATTAATAAGTACATGCCACTAATAAAGTCAACATTATATCATAGGATATCTTACTGATATCGAAATATGCTCCCCGATGTTTGATGTCGTTCTGAACTCTTTATTCTACTACTGGCTTTTACCTACGCATGAAAATCATCACACGCTAAGTATATACTTAGTGAGGCAATTAAAACAATAAATAGTGCAATACAATTCATGCATGCATTTCAATGTCAAAATCAAAATGCCATAAAATAATGTTACCAACATATCCAATATTTTACCATGATCAAAATAATATAACAAAATATAAAATTTCTTACCAATATACTTGTCATTTATTCCATAAGCTCGTAAGCTTATTTGCATGCTTACCATTTATTAACCAATAATCTATAAACCATAGACAATAGCCAGTATACAACTTCGAGGACCCTGGTACACGAGTCAAATATATGCACCGTAATGCAATCCCGAGTATGACATATAAGGTCGTGTCCACCATCTGTACTAGGTATCCTTAAGTACAATCCATAATATGACACATAAGGTCGTGCCCACCATATACACTAATTATACTTTAGTGTAATCCTGAATATGCAGCCTGCTGCTGGACTCTGTGGCATGCCAACTATACCCTGTCCCTTAATGACTTACTTGGGCATACAATCATTTTATTTGATCCGTCCATGGAAAAGTACATTATCAATATTTAACATTGGGTAGTTCATACCCGAAATAACATTCATGGTAAAATTTCACATTATTCATGATCAATGCATTATAATTTCACACTATGACATATCAATGTCATATCAAAGTTATAAAATTGACATAATATCATGCTAATATAAATAAGGTCTACTTATCTCAAGTCTTCCTGATGATGTATAAAACATCTATGTATAATGTCATGCATGTATTGCACTCACCTTGACACTTTATATAATCCAAAATATTTTTCCTCGCTATGCTCCAACTTAGTCTTTTTTTATACTCGAATTGCTTTGAACACCGAGTAAATCACGATCTGTACAAAATATAGATTTATATATATATATATATATATATATATATATATATATATATATATATATATATATATATATATATATATATATTAGTATTGTACTAACATAAATACATTTCCAAAAATAAATTCCATAATCATACTTGAAACTATTCACCACCAAATACTTTAACACTTATTAATTTTTTTTTTAAATTTTTGTCACCAACTTTTCCAACTTATATAAAATGGTCCTTCACCATTTTACCACTTAAAATTTCAATACAAAAATTCCAGTATTATAAGTATTATCAACCAAGTACCCATACAAAGATATAATTACAATAAACACTCCCAAACAATTCGAAATTTGCATTAAAATCACCAAAGTTTCTAAACTTCCCAAAACAATCAAATTTCACATTCTAACACTCATTTTAATTCCCAACCAACAATTTCCAGCATAGTAAATCAATTATATAACACTTACACAACAACCCATCCATTTTCCAAAATTGTTGAATTGATCCCCAACTTTTCAAAAATTAAAAAATGGTCCCCAAATTTTTCTAAGGCTTGTAGAATACTTGTTTCATCATTTCCAACCCTTATATAATTTTTTCATAATTTTTATCACTCAAACAATCAATGGCTGAAACTTAAAGAACAAGTTTTAGAAAGATTAAACATGTTCTAATCATCATACATGCTTGAATATGAATCTAATGCCTCACAAACATCAAGATTCATCATAAGTTTCATGATCCCTTATATGAACAAAAACTGTAGAATTTGGGATATTTGAACACCAACAAGATTATCATGCAATTTTGGAATCAAATGATAACGTTTTTCGCGTATAACATTTTTATATTTTACGGCATACTCAAAATCCTAAGGAAATTACTTAAAAATTAAATTGAAACTTTCTCTCGTCTTTGGAGAAACCCACAGCAGCTTGGAGGAGAAGATGAGCAAGTTGGATTAAATGTTAGGTACATTTCATCTTAATTTATATTTAATTTAATTTTTCATGAATAAATATTCATTTAATTGAGATAAGACCAAATCACCTGTTGAGTTAATCGATTGACGAAATCGGCCAAGAGGGGGGTGAATTGGCAATTAAAAAATTTGTGGAAGCTTTTGCAAAAAATTGAAAGTAATTGCACAACGATTTAGAGTGGTTCGACTTTATCAACCAAAGTCTACGTCCACTACCTTAGCTATTTACACTAAGGATTTTCCAACAAATTCACTAATTTGTTCTTTCTTTTGAGGCCAAAGAGATAACCTTACAACTCCCTCGAGAATATACCCTAATTCTTAAGAACACTCTTTTCTCAAAGAGAAGATTACAAATTTGCAAACTTACAAGAAAAACCTCACAAGGCAAATATGTTTGCACAATTCTAGAACAAAGAAAGAACACTCAAGAATAAATACCATTGAGTACAATAAGTGTTCTTGAAAGCAAAATGAATATTGAATGAAAAATAGGCTTGAAATGCTCAAACTTGAGGTTTGATGCTTTCTCTTTGATTCTCTCTTGATTCTAGTTGCTTGATGTTTCTTATTCTTGATCAATGGCTTCTAAGCTTGCTTAAATACACCTTGAATCACTTCTGAACGTTGGGGATCATTAATGAAGTTTTTGGAGCCGTTTAAGTGTGAAAATAATTAATACAACAACTTAGAGTGTGGGGGGAATCGGTAACCCTCATGGGGAATCGGTTCCCTAAGTGTAAAATTCAAATATTTCGACCGTTTAACAGTGGGGGGAATCGGTTCCCTCCGAGCATACTGGAATTCTCGGAGCTAAACCATTCAGGGGGAATCGGTACCCCCTTGGGGGGAATCAGTTCCCTCTGAGCAATCTGGAATTTTTGGCTTTGAAATGGTTCAAAATATTTTGTAAAATCGTTTTGAAATTATTTTAAGATTAAAACTTAATTTTACACTTGAGTAAGGATTTAAAATGAACTTTAAAATACTTTGAGTAATATTTTGATATTCGATTTAATATATCGAATATGATTAGAAAAATCATTTTCAAAAATAAAAATTCTTTTAATTTAATTTGTTATATCGAAACATCAAAATGTTTTCAACAATCTCCCCCTTTTTGATATAACAAAACATTTTAAGATTTTCTAATTTCAAAATGAATTTTGATTTTGAAAAATACTACTCCCCTTTACTTTAACACTACTCCTCTTCAAAAACGCTTTTATCTCCCCCTTTTTGTTAAATCAAAAAGACTCGTAAAAGATTTTAAACAAGGTTTTGAAATCATTTAGCCAATTGATTATATATATATATATATATACAGCTTAAACTGCTAAGAACACAATCAAAAGAGATGTTAGCCATTAGTTTCATAATCAATATTCATAAACATGTAATGGATAATTGGTCATATATGTCTAAAGATGAAAAATAAACACGAAATCCAAATCAAATGTATTAAACACAAGTTCGAACAACAAAAAATAAACAATCCAAAAGCATTCAAAATGTTTTAACAATAATGCAATTATCTAAGTTCAATCCAAACAAGCAAAGCTAAGATCATAGTTCAAGCATCCGTAGAAGGATCGAGAGGTGGGAAATGAGCTCGCATCGCTGCCATTTCATGAGTGAATTCATTAATACGAGAGTTGGTTGCTTCATTGTTTGCACGCATCTCCCGGAGAATTTCCAATTATTGAGCTTCCATAGTCGAGAAGTGAGATTCTATGGAAGTGAAGCGAGAATCCAAGGATACATAACGGAAATCAAATGTCTCCATAAATGATTGAAAATATGGAGGCACATGATCTTCTTGCTGAGCTTGTTCCTTGTGTTGTTCCGGCTCATCGTCGGCTTCGTCAATATCTTGCATTAATTGTTCAAGCTCGGGATCGTCGTCATCTTCTGGTGGAGCTTGAGAAGAGCTAGCTCCCGGAGTATTTTCAGAAGATCTGTTTATTGAGAGGAAAGACGACATCTAGACCTACCCTAAGTCCGACTTTAGAAAATAGATTACTCAGAATGCAACCGTAAACTAGAGATGAACAGAGTTTCTTATTTGGATCTTGGTTTACGGTTTCAACAATTTTAGCAAAAATAATCTCAGGAAGATTTATTTTAAGATTGTTTTGGAAGCAATTTAACCACCAAAGATCTAAAGCACGAAGAGTAGAGTAACGACCTCCGGATGGTCGAAACCACCAAGAAATCATTAGATGAAGAAAATGATCATGAAGATCTAAGACACTCACATTATCCCTTCTTTTATAACGAGAACTTAAAAACTGTTTTTCATTTGATATATCATCATTATCTAATCCTAATTCATTAGCTATGTAAGCCGAGTCAAGATGAATGAATTGTCCTAGGAGATAGGAACGAACAACTATGGTTTTGGTTTGAGCTCGGTTTTTAACACACACGACATTCGAATAGAATACGCGAACAAGTTGATGGTAAACTATAGGTTCAAGGTCACAAAGTTTATCAAATTTACACTCTTGTAAAAGAAGAATATATCTAAAATTGATATCTATCATAGCTTGACGAGAAGGGATACGTTCTTCTCTAATTTTGTAAGAGTCAAAATATTGATAATACCAAAAACGATGATTTCTAGGACCAGGATGATTGAAACACGAGTTTTGGATAGTCATATTAGGGTCAACAGGATTAGGAATAAGAATTTCAGGAATAAGTAGAGGATTTGGAGGTGGGTTGGATTGACGGTTTGAGCGACTAGATGATGACCTAGCACGTTTAGGATTGGACATGGTTTAGGAAATCGGAATAGAATGGATAACCTGCAATTTAGAAAACACATGTATGCAATTTAATCAATCCCAAAACACAATTGAGTTCTCAATATTTCAAGGTTCTCTTAAACTAATTCTAATGGGCAAAGTTTTTGAAAAACTTATTGAAAAATGAGATTTTGAAAATCAATATATGTATAGTTTTCATAACAACAACATAATTAAATCAAAACACATTAATAAATTTTTTTATTTCGAAAATTTCAAAAATTTTGGAAAAAAATCTTGCGTTTTTGATGAAATTAGTTGTAAAAATTTAGTTTTTAAACACTAATAAGCAATGCCCAATCACTATTTCTATTTAGAACTAATTGAAACTAGTCCTATGTTCAAAATCAATGAAATAGAGAGTTTAGAAAAATTTACCTTGAAAGATGAGATTGAGTGGATTTTGATGTTGTTTGCACGATTTTAATGATGCTAGCAGGTTTAGAAGATGATATTTGAAGAATTTCGATAAGAAACGTTGATTTGAGACAAAAATGGAGATAGGGAGAGAGTAGAGAGGGGAACGGCGTGAAGAAGGAGAGAAAATAGTTTGAGGCAAAGAAAGAGTTCTGGGTGTGATATAACCAGAACCCTCAGGAGGTATCGATTCCCCTGGGGGGAATCGGTTCCCCTTCAAGGGGGTATCAATTCCCTCTGCCCTAAATTCAAAAATATGTATTTTAAACACTTAAAATGCTAAATTAATCTTCTCTAGTGGTATTTGCAACTCATATATCAAAAATTAATTATGTTCAATCAATCAAATTAATCCTTAAACTACATTTGAACATAAAGTTAATTTTTTTATCAAGAATCATAAATTCCCCCTAATTAATAGCAATGAATGCAATCAAAAATTACTATTATAAGCATTTTTCATTTAGTCTTAAAAGTGCTAAAGTTATTTTAAACACTTAGTGAAGATAGGTCAGTTAAACCTAATTCTCTCCTAAGTGTCCAAAATCATTCCTTGTCTAAAGGTTTTGTAAAGATATCAGCTAATTGATGCAAAGTATCAACAAATTCTAGAACTACATCTTCCTTAGTGACATGGTCTCTAATGAAGTGATGTCTTATTTCAATGTGCTTAGTTCTAGAGTGTTGGATGGGATTTTTAGTGAGACAAATAGCACTAGTATTGTCACACTTGATAGGAATAGTACCTACTTCAATTCCATAATCAAAAAGTTGTTGTTTCATCCATAAAACTTGTGCACAACAACTACCATCTGAAATGTATTTGGCTTCAGTGGTAGATAATGCAACACAATTTTGTTTCTTTGAAAACCAAGAAATCAACATATTTCCAAGGAATTGGCAAGTACCGGGGGTGCTTTTCCTATCTAATTTGCATCCTCCATAATCCGCATCATAAAAGGCATGCAAGCTAAATCTAGAGTCTCTAGGATACCAAAGTCCTAAACTAGGAGTGTCATTAAGGTATCTAAATATTATCTTAACAGCTAGTAAATGTGATTCCTTAGGGCATGATTGAAATCTAGCAAATAAGCAAACACTAAACATAATGTCCGGTCTACTTGCAGTTAGATAAAGCAAAGAACCAATCATTGACCTATATAATTTAACATCCACACATTTACCTCCTTCATCCAAGTCAAGCTTTGTAGAAGAGCTCATTGGAGTGTCATGAGGTTTCCCATTTTCCAGTCCAAACTTCTTGAGCATATCTTTGACGTACTTAGCCTGATTGATGAAGATGTCATCTTTTCTTTGCTTGATTTGGAGTCCCAAGAAAAATGAGAGCTCTCCCATCATGCTCATTTCGAATTCGCTTTGCATTAGCTTAGAAAATTCTTGGTAAAGAACATCATTAGTAGAACCAAATATTATATCATCAACATAAATTTGAACTACTAATAAATCTTTACATTTATGCTTTAAAAACAATGTAGTGTCAACCTTCCCTTTTGAAAAATCTTTTTCAATTAAAAAATTTGACAATCTTTCATACCAAGCTCTAGGAGCTTGTTTTAAACCATAAAGTGCTTTTGTCAATTTAAGAACATGATCCGGAAATTTTGAATCTTCAAAACCTTGAGGTTGTTCCACATACACTTCTTCCTTTATAAAACCATTTAAAAATGCACTTTTAACTTCCATTTGATATAGTTTAAATTCATGAAAACATGTAAATGCTAATAACATTCTAATTGCTTCCATCCTAGCTACGGGAGCGTATATTTCATCATAGTCTATGCCCTCTTCTTGAGTATACCCTTGAGCAACAAGTCTAGCCTTGTTTCTCACTATATTACCACTCTCATCAAGCTTATTCCTAAATACCCATCTAGTACCTACAGTAGATTTATTACTAGGCCTTTCAACTAATGTCCATACTTTATTTCTTTCAAATTGATTTAACTCTTCTTGCATAGCCATAATCCAATGTTCATCATCTAATGCTTCTTTAATATTCTTAGGCTCTATGCATGAAATAAATGCAACATAATTACAAATATTTCTAAGAGAAGATCGAGTTGTTACCCCTTTAGATGGATCACCTATAATCTCACCATCCTTGACATAGTTGTACTCTCTTGGATAAGATACTTCCCTTTCTTCAATGGTTGGATTCTCAAGAGGATCATGAGTTTCCTAATCTTTTGTTTCTTCCTTTGATGATGATTCTCCAACGTCATGTCTAACATCATTTGTATTTATAATACCTACATCATCATTCAAACAAGAATCCTTCCTCGGAAGGAGATTATCATCGAAAACAACATGTATAGACTCTTATAATACCAAAGTTCTTTTATTAAATACTCGATAAGCTTTAGAATTTAAGGAATAACCCAGAAAAATTCCTTCATCACTTTTAGCATCAAATTTGCCAAGGATTTCTTTACCGTTGTTTAAAACAAAACATTTACATCCAAAAAGATGAAAATAGCTAATGTTAGGCTTTTTATTTTTGAAAATTTCATATGGAGTTTTCTTTAAAATTGGCCTAATCATTACTCGATTTACAACATAACAGGCGGTATTTGTGGCTTCTGCCCAAAAATATTTTGGCCAATTATTTTCACAAAGCATGGTTCTAGCCATTTCTTCTAAAGTTCGATTTTTCCTCTCAACAACTCCATTTTGTTGAGGGGTTCTAGGTGCTGAAAAATTATGGTTAATACCATTAGAATTACAAAACTCATTAAATCCAAGATTTTCAAATTCAGTGCCATGATCACTTCTAACACTAGTGATAGAGTAACATTTTTCGTTTTGGATTACTTTTGAAAATGTGATGAAATTTTCTAATGCTTCATCTTTAGTACTTAAGAATAGAACTCAAGTATATCTAGAATAGTCATCTACCAAGACAAATGCATATTGTTTTCCACCCAAGCTAGTAGTCCTAGTTGGCCCAAAAAGATCTATACGGATCAATTGTAATACTCTACTAGTTGACACATCATTAATGGATTTAAAACAAACTCGCTTTTGTTTTCCTTTAGCACAAGCATCACAGATTTTATCATTATCAAATTTTAGTTTAGGCAGCCCTCGAACCAATTCTCCTTGAACTAACTGTTCCAAAACACTCATGCTAGCATGTCCTAGTCTCTTATGCCATAACTAACTAGCATGCTCATCCTTTGCAACTAGGCATAAATTAGTCATTTCTATAGAGTCTAAATGCACCATGTATATGTTTCCTATTCTATGACCAACAAGCATAATCCTATTAGATGCAATGTCAATGACTTTAGAACCATTAGTTTCAAATATGACATTGAATCCCTTATCACATAATTGACTAATACTCAAGAGATTATGATTTAATCCATTCACATATAACACATTTTTAATTTGTATGGAAGAGGTATTACCTATTGTACCTATACCTTCAATTTGACCTTTTGAATCATCACCAAAAGTCACTTCTCCTCCATTTTTGGCGCTAAGCTCTATGAACCGGTTTTTGTCCCCGGTCATGTGTCTCGAGCATCCACTATCAAGGTACCATGAATTTATATTTGTTTCCCGTGCCTTGTAGCAATGCTCATTTTCCTACAAACATAGATTAATTTTTGATTTTTGGTACCCAAATTCTTTTGGGTCCATATTCATTAGTTTCCAAAATCCTAGTCCCTTTAGGTATCCATTTGTGTAGGATATCCTTATCTTTAGTAGTAATGAGCTCTTTAGGAACCCATATACTTCTAACGATTTTTCCATTAGAGGTTCTTTAGGGACCTCTATGATTGTAGTTTTTAAAACTTTTTCTAACAAAGTTGGATTTTGAATTTTCTCCATTTTCAAAACGTTTTGTTCCAACTTTATCAAAAAAAGCTTTATGATCATCAATTTTCTTTTGATGATCATCATTGACCTTTGAAAGTAAATTTTGCAAATCCAAAATTTTCTTATCAAACTCTTCTAGTTTGATTTGCAAATCTTTGATTTTACTTTCAAGATCGTTGTTGGTTTTGGATATGAGTTTATTTTCATTTTTCAATTTTGAAATATCATTTTTATATTTTAAAAACAATTTCTCATAATCCGAAACCAAACCATTATATTCCTCTAATAACTCGTCATAGGATAAATCATCAAAATCAGATGAGTTAGAAGTTACCTTAGAATATTCCCCTAATACCATCAAGCACAAGTTTGTTCCTTCTTGTTCCTCTTCATCGGAACCTTCTTCATCGCTCCATGTAGCCACATGATCCTTGTGCTTATTCTTTGATTGACCATTTATCTTCAATTGTGGGTAATCATATTTGACATGCCCCGACTTTTTGCATTCATAGCAAATGATTGGGTCATTCTCTTTTGGTTCATTTTTAGGCCTTCATTTCGTTTGAATTTTCTTCCTCAGTAAGGTCTCATCATTTTTCTGAACCGTTTGGCAAACAATGCCATTTCCTCGTCATCTTCATCCGAATCACTCTCATCTTTTGTGGATTTGAGAGCAACTCCAATGTTTTTCTTCTCCTCCTTCTCCTTTGGTGTCTCTTCAATCTTATCGAGGTCCACCTCATCTTCAAGCATCATTTCATGAGTGAGGAGTGAACCGATTAGCTCTTCAAGAGTTAAGGACGTTAGGTCCTTAGACTCGATGATTGTCGTCTTCTTTGATTGCCATGATTTTGGAAGGGAGTAAACTAACTTCCTCACAAGCTTTTCATTTGAAATGATCTCTCCATATGATTAGAGACCATTGACAATCGTTGAGAATCTATCCGTCATAGCTTTGATATCTTCATTTGGTTTCATCCTGAAATTTTTATAGCTATGTGTTAGAATACTAATTTTAGATTTCTTTACCTCATCGGTACCTTCATGAGTGACTTTAAGTTTGTCCCATATTTCTTTGGCGGTTTTAAAATATGAAACTCTTCCGTATTCATCTGGTCCATGAGCACAAAATATGATATGGATGGCTTTGGAGTTGAGCTGGAACATTTTTGTCTCTCATTCACTCCACAATCTTGGATGAGTGAGAGGCTTGATGTATCCTTCTTCTACGACATTCCTGCTCCCATGTCACTTGCTTGAATGAAGTGCATCATCTTATTTTTCCAATAGGCATAGTTAGCCCCATTGAAGAAAGGAGGCTTGTTGACGGGCATCAAATTAAGATTGGAGTCGAAGTTTGAAGTAGAGGCCATTGATGACTTTGATTATCGATGTAACTATTCCCGAATCGACTCAAGAGGCGATTAAACCTTCAAATGAGTTAGGCTCTGATGCCAATTATTGAGTTAATCGAATGACGGAATCGGCCAAGAGGGGGTGAATTGGCAATTAAAAAATTTGTTGAAGCTTTTGCAGAAAATTGAAAGTAATTGCACAGCGATTTAGAGTGGTTCGACTTTATCAACCAAAGTCTACGTCCACTACCTTAGCTATCCACACTAAGGATTTTCCAACAAATTCACTAATTTGTTCTTTCTTTTGAGGCCAAAGAGATAACCTTACAACTCCCTTAAGAATATACCCCAATTCTTGAGAACACTCTTTTCTCAAAGAGAAGATTACAAATTTGCAAACTTACAAGAAAAACCTCACAAGGCAAATATGTTTGCACAATTATAGAACAAAGAAAGAACACTCAAGAATAAATACGATTGAGCACAATAAGTGTTCTTGAAAGCAAAATGAATATTGAATGAAAAATAGACTTGAAATACTCAAACTTGAGGTTTGATGCTTTCTCTTTGATTCTCTCTTGATTCTAGTTGCTTGATGTTTCTTATTCTTGATCAATGGCTTCTAAGCTTGCTTAAATACACCTTGAATTACTTCTGAACATTGGGGATCATTAATGAAGTTTTTGGAGCCGTTTAAGTGTGAAAACAATTAATACAACAGCTTGGAGCGTAGGGGGAATCGGTACCCCTCATGGGGAATCGATTCCCTATGTATAAAATTCAAATATTCCGACCGTTGAACAGTGGGGGGGATCGATACCCCTGGGGGGAATCGGTTCCCTCCGAGCATACTGGAATTCTCGGAGCCAAACCACTCAGGGGAATAGATTCCCTCTGAGCAATCTGGAATTTTTGGCTTTGAAATGGTTCGAAATATTTTGTAAAATCGTTTGAAATTATTTTAAGATTAAAACTTAATTTTACACTTGAGTAAGGATTTAAAATGAACTTTAAAATACTTTGAGTAATATTTTGATATTCGATTTAATATATCGAATATGCTTAGAAAAGTCATTTTCAAAAATAAAAATTCTTTTAATTTAATTTGTTATATCGAAACATCAAAATGTTTTCAACATCACCCTTAATGAATCTTCCTATTCACCATAAAACAAAGACACCATCAACCTTATCATCTTCCAAAGTCAAAGATGAATTAATTTGACTTTGATTTACGAAATTTCCCATGAAATTTTCAAAAATTACCTTTTAATCACTAAATTCCACTGTTTCGGTTAAATCTGAAAATTTGAACATTTCCAAACCAAATTTATCTGATCTGAAATATTAAAATAATATTTCTAACTATTTTATAACATCCTTCAAATTTTTGTAAAATTCCAATTCGATATGAATTACCGATTCCTTATCAGCTTTAACTCTTTCTAATTTTTATTTACTAAGATTCCAAATCAAAAAATATGATTTCTATAAAACCCACTCTCAATAGTAAACTATCTATTTATGGAATAAAATTCTTTTTAGAAAATTTATCATTTAATTCCCTAAATTCTTCCAAGTTTTATACTTTGGCCATCAAACTTCAAAAGTTATATTTTGGTCACTAACCAAAATTTGGGGTATTACAATCCCAACTTGGATTTCGACATTATCTGGCAAACCATCATGTCCATGGTAAAAGCAATCTCCCATATAGCTATTGATGTGCTGATTTCAGCTATACAATCACAATATGGGTATATCGTGTCATACAAGAAAGCATGGAAGGTAAAGCAGAATGCCATTAAAAAACTTCACGGTGAATGTGATGCATCTTATAACGAACTACCAAGTTGGTTTAGGGTGGTGCACAGATTGAATCTTGGGACAATTATCGACTTCGAAACTTGTCATGCATACCACAATGCCCGAGTGCTTTGTGATCGATGCTAATTCTACCAGCTTTTTTGGACTTACTCACAATGCATTAATGTTATGAAATACTGTAAGCCCATGGTTCAAATCGACAAGACATTCTTGTATGGAAAATAAAAGTAAGTTTTACTATTTTTAGTTGTCCAAGATGATTATCACAACATACTTTCAATTGCTTTTTCCCTTGTTGAAGGAGAAGATACAGATTATAGGGTTTTTTTCCTCAAAAACTTAATCTTACATGTTATCACGGGGGGAAAATATGTGCCATTTCAGATCGCGGAGCTGGGAACAATGGATTATTTGGGTCCAATGTGGCAACCACCCTATGTCCAACATCGGTACTATATCCGACATATTGCTGCAAACTATCATGGAAGGTTCAAGAAGAATGATGAGTTCCAATTACTTGTGTGCATGGGTATGTCAAATGCTATTTTTTATTTCTCAATCATTTTCATTTTTTATGGAAACAAAGTTAGTAATTTCTACATTTGATGCTTAGGTTATGAACTACTACCTGAAATATTTGAGTCAATGCTTTAAGAGTTGCGAGGAAAGAACGAGGAAGGATACGATTACATTAGCCTCATCAATAAAGAAATATGGACAAATGCATATGATGGTGGATATCGATATGGACACATGAAGACCAACTTGGTTGAGGCTATCAATTCGACCTTAAAGGGGGCACGTCATTTACTAGTAAAGACTTTGGTAAAAAATGACATATTTTCATTTGAGAGCGCTTTTTGCTAAGCTCGGGGGATAAACTCAAACTTGGATGCAAAACGATCATGTCTATCACCCTATATTAGTTATAGATCTACAAAAAGGAATTGTTGCATCAAATGGAATGTCTGTAACAAGATTCTCTAGAACATATGAATTATTTCGTGTCATGGAGATCTCGCGACCTCTTCAAGAGATTCAAGCTAACTCGTTCAGAGTTAATCTATGAGACAAATGGTGCGACTGTAGATTTTTTCAAGCTCTGAAGTATCCATACTCTTATGTCATAGCAACTTGCTCGCATACCCGTTAAGACTATAACCGTTTTGTGGATCCCGTATACCAACTTTCAAAAGTGTTTAAGGTATATGAATTTGAGTTCCCCCCATAGGTAATGAGAAAGACCCTAATGAGATTCAGAATTGGCTTTCGATTGTACCATATCTATCCTTATTGAGGGATCTTGGTCGTCCAAAATCCACTCAAATTCATTATGATATGGATATTCGGGAAACGTCCAGAGAAAACAAAAGATGTGGCATTATAGAAACCTATGACACACTAGGAAAAAATATCCATCTCTTTTGTCATCAAGTAACCGTTGATGTTGTGCTTGATGTAGTTGTTGTTTATGAAATCTAAGTTTCTGTAATTTAATTTTCATTTACTTTCAGTTAATGTCATTTGAACATCACCTATTAATTAAACAAGAAAACAATACAACAAAAAAAATTAAAAAAGCACTAAATAATAAAAATATTCGAATAATTAAGTAATACAAAAATTAACAAACAAAATAAATTAAGTCATAAAAAGTAAATAATTAAATAAAAAATTAAAATTGTTGGTAAATAAAAAAATTAAATACAAAAATAATAAAGTGTATGACTCTATCGATGCCTGCGTCTTGAATGTGTTCCGTATGGCGGTGATTGTCTATCTCGAGGAGGATTTCATCGTATAACTTGTTCTAACTCCTCACTCTCATCATCATCATCATTATCACCATCATCATCATCATTATCACCATCATCATCATCAGGAGCAGATACATTTTGTTTATGAAGGAAGAATGACGATGTAGCACCTCCATAGAATAAGGACCCTGGAGATGTATGATTGGCTATCCCACCGCTCATAAAAAACTATGAAAACTACGAAAAGACTGACATCGATGAGTGCGAAAACTATACAGGAGGTGTCTGTGCATTTGGTGAAGCTTCACCCGCCAAATAATCAATATATGAACTCCAAGTTGGATATGCAAACATGAAACTATAATATCTTCCAGGAGGGGTCATATAACTCTACGACGGTGGTGACATTTGGTATGGAAGCGGTGGTATTTGATCTGAATACAATGGCATATTAAATGGTTACGGTGTCATTTGGTATGGCTGCGGTGCCATCTGAAATGGCTGCGGAATATACAATGGTGTAGACGGTGGCTACTGTGAAGGTGCCGGTACTGCAGCTGAGGACAAGTCGAAAGCGTATGCTCTCTGTTCATGAGTCGGGGGACGACGATGTTGTGACGGTGGACGTATTTATCGATGTCGATGAATGCTTCCGCCTCGTAATTCCTCAAAAATTAGCAATAATTTTATGTACATGTTGAACTATTCATAATAACCATCCACAACCGAGTAATGATCCATATAAATGGGTTCTGTACGGGGAATACGCCCACGTCGATCATCCCATATCATTACCCACTCATAGTGCTTTAGCAACCAGTCGACTTCTTTTTTGCCCCGTCTATCGATGATATGCAAATCGTTGAGATTCTTAGGTGCTTCCGGAATAGATTGTACAAAACCAAATTGGCAGAGCACGCAATCAGTGAGATGCCACTCGATAATATCATAACATATCACATGGACCACCTCCATCCATACATCTAATGTGCCTCTTAAGTGATGTGGGATGCAAATCCTCATATCTTCAGTACAATAAGGAGCTCATTCAAACTAAAATAAATATATATAATTCTTATCAAAATAATAATCTAATTATATAACGATAATTAAAAGTACATTTTGTTATTTAAATACATACATATGTGATAGCCTTCTGATCAATAGTAGCCTAATTTCTTCCAATTTATCAGGTAAATCTTGATGATCTTTTCTTGCACTTGACCACCTATTCAATGAAATACTTTTTATTATATACTAAATAAAATTATTAATATACAAAATTACCTCAATAATAACGGGAAGACTAACGCGTTTTTCACCACCCGACATAAAAAGGGCATGTGATACCACACATAAGACTGGAGTAGAAGTAGACATCCGTCGATAGCATTTTTCTATAGTCAATAGTTCGACACATTTCCCTATACATAAATGCTAAAACTATGGAGCCTCAACTCAATGTGCCAGCATGATGAAAATCGGCGAGGTGACACAACCACATACAATGAACTTGGTTGTGCGATTTGTCCAGCATGAAGAGCTCTCTTATAAGCTCTAATATGCAAGCCAGTGTATACATTTTAACAAGCTCCTCGGAGGCGTCGCCACTCAAATTCTTGAAAGTTGCATCCAACCAATTAAATGGAATTCGAACACCATTGAAATTAGACGGGACACCTCCAAGATACTCCTCGCACAATGAATGCCAATCACCATGGCCACCCCAGAAATCACATCTCTATCTACCGAAAGCCCCAAATACATAGAAACATCTTCTAGTGTAACTATGCACTCTCCACATGGAATATGAAATGTGTGTGTCTCTAGTCTCCATTGCTAAATCAATGCAGAAATAAGGTTGGATTCTAGGTTACAGTGCCCTTCATATTTTTCTACGTAACTGAATCCAACCTCGACTAAATACTGCCATACACTGGTAGGTATCTCTAACTTAAGATTATGAATGAAGGATCTAATATATGGACTTTCTCATAATTTAATAAATATTATATAAATTAAAATATAAATTAATACTAAACAAATTAAATAAATACAATATTAACAATAATTAAAATGAAAACATAATTTAAAATTGTTACAGTATCAACAAAATGACTCGAGATATGATCTCCATCTAAACGTAGAAAACTGCCTTCCATTTTATAACTGTAAAAATTAATAAAAAGTTAATATAATAAAATTTAATAAAATAATAAATTATTAATTTATTATAATACAATAAAATATTTTACATTCATAATAGAATTTGAGCTTTGCGAGAATTTGAGTGGGTTTGAGTTTTGAGAGGGTTTGAGCTTTGAGAGGGTTTGAGCTTTGAGAGGGTTTGGATGTTTGTGTTTGGTGTGTGTTTGAATGAAGAAGAAACGTGGTATTTATAGGGAGAGAGGAGGGGGTTTAGTCGGATGGGGTATTAATGTGGGAGGTGTGAACGGTTGGAGTATTAATGCATCATCCGCGCTTTTCATGACGTGTTGTCAGCTCGAACGAAATCCAACTGTCGTTGCCTTGTCAGGGTGTTAAATCGATAAAACTTGAAAAAATAATACCTGACAGATAATTATTACTTGTGACATTGCCCCAAACTTGCTATTTGAATAAAAATAACCCAAAGAATCAGTTGGGGGCTTTGTCGTGAAGTGAGACTTGGGGTTGTCGGGCCAGCCAATGAAACGAGATTCTTTGATTCTTTCACGAGATACTCAAATCAAATGTTCCACTGTAGTGGGCTCCATTGGTTTCTCGAATTTTACCACATGACCAACGTCTCTAAAACAGCTAGCCAGTGCAAAGCCGAGTTCCATTGTAAAAGCTTGCATCAGAAACAAATATTTCTCTACAGTGTAAGGCTCGTCTGGAAAGCACTGATATGTTGGTGCCAAGTAGGAGACAAAGACTTTCACTTTACTATAGCATATAGGGAAATGGTTATCAATATGAACATAAATGCTAATTTTATGGAGTTAGGATTAATTAAATATTGGAAAAGATATATGCAAGTTGATAGCACTATAGTTTTACTGTTGGTGGTGGGATTTGGATACTGTCTTTTAGCCATGACAGACTGAAACAAGTAATAAATCACCAACGGATCCCTACTTGGAATTGCTACTGCTTCCAGGTTGGCCCCATTGCCTTTCGTATGCATGTGCCCACACATCTCTCATTTTCCAATATTATTGATATTTTATTGGTACATCTCATAGAATCTGTATAGGCTACACTGGTTTGATGTTCCTAGGGCTAGGTTGATTAAATCAGTGGCGTAGCCCACTACAGTTGTTCACTCGTTCTTTTACTTCTTATACTGACGGTGCAGTACCATCAACTTTTGTTATGGCCTGCCCAACCATGTGGATCTTGGAAGGTAGTTTGGTTCCCAATATATTGCAATGGTTTTCAGTCTTCCGTTACATTAAGGCCAATGTTTATTTCTTTCATTATAGTTCAAACATAAACAATTAATCACAGTACATAATTTAGTCATTGAGAAAAAAATATTCTTTTGTTTATTAAAAAAAGCATCTTTTTTGTTGTGATACAAGTATTACTATCTAGTTGTGTAATTTATTCAATAAAATAAACCAATATTAATCAATGCTGCTATTATAAAATGGCAAGAATCTTACCCTTTCAGAAACATCAAGGGATTCTTTCTTTGGCCCCTATGGCCGCGCTTCATATGGATCATCAAGGGTGCCTGTCATAATTGCTGCTCCTTTCTAGTGCTTTTCCCATATTAAGACAATCATAATTATTACATATTAAACTAACATGAATTATTGGCCTAATTAATCAAGTAACAGTTCTATGTGTAGCTCGATCGAACCCCCATGTCTCCATCGCTGATTTAGTTTACTTTAATTAGGGTCTCCCCCTTGTATTGAAAAAAAAACTTCTCAAACAACTTTATTATGGGCATAAAGTCACTTTCAGATCATGTCAAAATACTGTAACTCCCTGGTATATCAGTTATAGTTACAGTGAACTGAAGAAGGTTATCTTTTACATCAGGTTACAACGATTACCGGTTTACAAGAGAAGTGCTCCACCCACTTGTAACCTATGAAGAATCATGGCGATGAGAGATTTATCTTTTAATTTTGTGACCATGCACTATGACTTTTGTTTGGCCTATAACATCGGGTGTTATCATCTGATGTCCGTAGACCCCAAGACAGGTCAAATCAAAGTCACCTTTGCTTAAATTAAAAATATTTTGGTAATCCTTGAGTTAATATAAAAAAAGGTAAAGTATATAAATATTTCTTGAACTTTTAAGACGTTTGCATTTTGATCACCAAATTTTTGAAATTTGTAATACAATAATTAATCTTTTAGTTCATTTTCAGTAAAATCACTGTTGTTACCTCTCGTTAATTTTTACTGACGTGACACCTAACTCCAATTAACCCCACATTAACCCTTTTCTTCTTCCTGGTCTTCTTATTCTCCTAATTCTTCTCATTCTTCTTAACCAACGGCGGAAGGAGGAGGGACGACGGCGAGGGGGCACGATCGGTTGGGTTTTGGTCGAAACAGTGTGAGGACTCCAACAGTGGTGGTGGTGTGGTGAACAAATGGCCCAATCAGCCAAAAATAAATGAAAACAGAAAAGGGGCATTGAGGTTTTATGACGAGATTCGGGCCCTCTACACGACGAATGGAGGTGAGTCTGGGCAAGTGGCTAAGGGGTTTTGGTCAGAATGGGGTGGTGCTCCTACTGGTATTGTCGGTGACGGTCATCGGTGACTGACGATGGAGATCAGGGATGAGTGTTCGAACGGTCTTCTCGCGATTTAGGACAAACGCTGGACGATGAGTATGAATCGAGGGTCGGGGTGTGGTCGTGAGGTGACGTTGGTGACGATGGTTATGGCGGTGTGAGCCACCGCTGAATGGAGGTGGGGTGATCGAAGGTGTGAGAGAAGAAGAAGAAGAAGAAGAAGAAGAAGAAGAAGAAGCAAATGTAACGGTAGTGACCTTATTAAAAACGAATTAAAAGTTCGATGATTGTATTACAAGTTTCAAAAATTGGGTGACTAAAATGTAAGTGCTCTAAAAGTTTGGAGATTATTTATATACTTCACCCTAAAAAAACTATGTAAGGAAACTAATTTGATGTCATTTCCTACACCTTTACTCATTTTCTCAAAACTTTAATCCAGAGAATTAACTGGAACATGATATATGAATGCATATATATGGCTAGAACCATTACCTCAAAGTTTGCAAACCTCACTGTGAACGATTGATTCTGCCGACTTATTGCATAAGTTTATTCGAAATGACATGACCACGTACGTACTTTTGTCCCATTCCCTGTAATTTCCAATTATGTAAGATGGTTGGTTTCATTCCAAAATTAGAACTTTAACTTTCCGATTCTAAATTTACAGCGGATGTCTGAATGAATCAGTTTGCGTCATACATGAACTCAAAGCTTTCATTTACTACCGTCTATCAGTGGCTATGGAAGTCCAGGTTAGGTGGAAACTGTTCACAAGTTTTTCAGCACAAAGTAACCAATCATTGAAGTGTAGTAGTGGCTCGTAAATTTCTGGCTAACCCATTTGTTATGTGCACGACAGCGTGTTATCTGAATTTGACTATATAAAGGAAGTTGGGGCTTCCCCTTTCCACTGCCTACTGTGGATTATTTGAAATGCTTTCTTCGTGTATCAGTTGATAATGAAAGGTAGTTGTTCCTATTCTTGATTAGGCCATCGAGAGAAGTGAAGCCAGAGTCTCATTTCCATGATATCTTAACATACACAAGTGGGTTTACTTGTGGGTCACGGGGAACAAGATTGGACTTGGATGGGGTATCTTTAAGCTGACGCCTGATGGTAAATAGTTCGATGCATTTCCAATAGGAACACTGGAAAATTAGGTTATGTTTTCTATGTCAGACTATTCATGATTTGAAGACAAATAATTTCAGACATGGAAGTTTGAGGTGGGTCTAGGGTGATGCGAACAAGAGAGACAATGATCACGCCTAGTCATCTACAGTTTTCGTTTAATAGCTACCCATCTTAATCTTTTATTTGTCTTTTATTCTTTCTTGTAAATGAGCCCAAAGTTTAATTACAAAAGAAATCTTTATGTTTACCTACAGAACACTAGAACAAGTAAAACCTAAACGCGGAAACATTTGTTGCTACACTACATTATATGATTATATTTATATACTTCTGGTAAGACAAGGTGAGGTGACGAGATTGAACAGCGATAACAACCACGTAATCTTGTTAGCCTACTAGCTCAAATTTCATACCTCGTCATCGATGATATGTAGTAATGGGCCATTTCCTCAGCAGCAATACGAACAACGGTGATTCTGCCATGTTGGGCTGGACATTTCTGTTGCTGGGTTTTGTGTGGTAATTTTGGTTTGTCTTTAAACCCAACAGGCTAGTGTTCGTACTATATGGTCTGAATTATTAAGGAGACATGGCATTAGATCTGGGGATAAGCCTAGTCTCAGTTGTCACCTGTTTTCCAAGCCCGACACTCATTTGAAGGATCGTAATACTTTACGTTTATATTTAAATATATAGATGATTGTGCATGCAAAACTAAAAAAACAAATCAAGTGTTACGGGATTGGCCCAGCCTCTTCTGATATTGGAAAGGTTGAACATAAAGTTGCTTGTAGAAGTATTAAATGCATGTAACAGAAAGGAAAGTTGCTATTTATATTTTCTGATTGTTTTTTTTAATCTCACAGTTTCGAACCGACAACTGTAGCAATCATAATTATTTTTGGTCTTTGTGATTGGATAGTAACTCTTGTGAGCACTTACCATACCAGACTCCGGGTCCATTGCTGGCTATGCGCGCCGCCTGCTACTGTTTCTGCGCCTCTCCACATCTTCCCTCATCGTGAATCTGTTGTGGGCTCAGATATGGGAAGGTTTTGAATTTTGTTTTTTTAGTAGCGTTAACGGTCCCCAGAGAGATCGGGTCTATAATTATTTGGTAAAATATTATTTGACTTTCAATTATTTTCGTTCGAACATGAATACTCTAAAAATAACAATCATTTAAACTCACTCGATTGCGATTTCTTTTTAATCAAGTGAGAAATGACGAGTGATAATTTTTTATAACGTTGATGAAGAAAACTCCAAACTGAAGATAACTATAAGCGAAGGAGAATTCAAGTTGGTTTTTGCTTGTTGGATGTAGATAAAATTTAAAACCTTTATTTTTACCAAAAGTATCATTCAAATGATTACTTTTTAAAAATTAACGTTTATTTTTATTAGCTTTAAAATAACATATTTTTACTGATAATCTATATTATATAAAATAAAAATGCATCACGTCAATTATATCTTCTAAAATTATAATTGATTATATATATATATATATATATATATATCTTAATCTCATATAATTATAAGTATATACAGGTATATATACATTATCAATAATTGATAAAAATCTCTAAATATATATTACCTTATAATCATAGTAAGATTATTAAAAGAAGTAAGCCAACTACCGACTAACAGCTGGATAGGGTTCCTAATAGTCCAACTACCACCTATCTAGCAGCCCAATGGTTATCCAATCGCTCAGCAGCTTCGTATCTATTAACAAAGAAAAAACAAACGATTTTGCATCATGGGGATATCAATCAAAACCCACAAGAAGTTATCAATTTAAAGTTGAACTTAACAAAAATGTTCATATAAGTCCAACTGAATCCATCCACTTGTTAATTAAAAGTTGTATACTTTTAGACAAGCGATAGCATCCCTCTACTTATTAAAAGAACATTTGTAGTGAGAGGATTAATTATTATTATTATCAGCTATTAATACTTAATTTTTTTTTTGAAAAAAATAAATTGATAGTATAAGAATTATGTAGTTATAAATATTAAAATTATATATAAATTATGTAGTTATAATTATTTGTACAAATAATATATACCATAAAATAATATTATATCAATAATTATTTTAGTGATTGATAAAAAATAATCGAATCAAAATTATATATATAATCGTATAAAGTCAAAATTTACGTAGTGTAGTTTATATTTTACCAAAGTTTATAATATATTTTATATTTATCGCTAAATTTTATTTTTCATTTTTTATATAAATATGAGGTGAATTCAAGGTAGTATTATTTAAAAAAACTAACCATTTGGCAATGAACATTCGTAGCCTTACATTCACAATATTCAAACTTGAAATCTTAAAGTATAATAACATATCCTTTAACCAATGAAATCGCTTTATTTTTCATCTTTTAAAACTTCATTTTCAATGAAAATGATATTTTATTCCCAATTATCCTTATTTTATTTTAGTCGTTTTGGTCGCTTAGTAGGTTGTCTAATTTGAAGGTTTATGTATGGATATATATATATATATATATATATATATATATATATATATATATCAAATGGCGTTAAATCAATTATTAACAATTATAAAAATTATAAAAAAACTGAAAAATATGATAAATTTTAAATATATAAGTTCTTCAAAAATTATTAGTTTTTATCAATTAATTTTAAATATATAAATTATGAGAACTGAAAAGTTATTTTGATTCATATTTGTTTTAAATATTTTAACTTCTAACATTTCATTTCGAACTAAAAAATCACTGTGAATGAAAATTGTTAGTTCACAAACAATTAAAATTTTAAAAAAGATATTATTTTACCTTAAATTAAAATATTAATTCGTGAAATGAAATATGAAGGAATAAAGATGAACAAATTGACCAACCGACCAAACGTGATTGCTATTTTTTTCATGTTAACTAACTTTTATAATTATTTAATGACCTAAGGAAATATGAAGATATAAAGATGAGCAAATTGATCAACTGACTAACTGTGATTGCTATTTTTTTCATATTAATTAATTTTTATAATTATTTAATTATTTAATGTAATAATTAGTTTTTTTTATAAAATGTGTGTACTAGACAAATCATTTTTTATCTATAGATTATACGTATTGAACATCTAAATATGTTTGATTCTATATTTTTTTTAATATAATGTATCAACAAAAATACTAATTAAATTAAATTCAATCAATTATAATAATAAATTATATATATGTACAAATCCACTCGCCTACATATTCACCCATCCCATTAGTAATTAATAAGATTAAATTATAAAAAATAAATTATATGCGACAGTATAAAAGTTGTAGTAATTAATAAAGTTTTTACAGCTTCAAGTTTTAATTTAAAAAACATACCAATCAACCATATATTGTATAGTAGTAACATGGTGGTAGAAGAAAACGGCATAGGTTTTTGGAAAGTATTCTAATCTCATTAATATTCATTCATTCAGCCATAAATCGATTAAGAAAGAATCCTGACAATGGCCACTGGCATCGATTATCCATCACCTAAATGCAGATAAAACCTTACTATTTCCTTTAAGATCAATAAATATTTTCTCTGAATACAACCCACCATTGCCTAGAACTGCTACGAAAAACCATGGATTCCGAACAGCAGCTTAATCAACAAATCTTGAATAACTCCGTGCCTGATGATGATAATCACCAGCCACCCTCACACGGGTCATCTGGAACTGGTCATGGCCATGAAGTGGACTCTAGGCTTGAGAATGTTTTGTCAGACCCGGAGCTGCCTTTCTTCAGGCGTCTCCGATTTGCCTTGTTGATTGAAATGAAGCTCCTTTTCCGCCTAGCGGCACCGGCGGTCTTTGTTTATTTAATCAATAACGCCATGTCCTTATCCACTCGTGTCTTTTGTGGTCATCTAGGCAATCTCGAGCTCGCCGCTGCCTCTCTTGGCAACAGCGGAATCCAACTCCTTGCTTATGGCCTCATGGTACTGACACTTAACATACTTGATTCTTTTTAATATTCGAGACATTCAACGATCACTTTATGAGTTTATTTATCTAACTAGGCTAGGGGTAACTAACGTTTTGCAGCTAGGAATGGGGAGTGCTGTGGAGACTCTATGCGGACAGGCTTATGGGGCACTTAGATACGGCATGTTAGGGGTTTACCTTCAGAGATCAACCATTGTCCTTACTTTAACAGGGGTCCCATTGATGTTGGCCTATGTGTTTTCCAAGCCAATCTTGATCTTACTAGGCGAACCGCCGGAAGTTGCATCTGCAGCTGCTGTTTTTGTCTATGGTTTGATCCCACAAATCTTTGCTTACGCTGTGAACTTCCCAATACAAAAGTTTCTTCAATCTCAAAGCATTGTGAATCCCAGTGCATGCATATCAGCCGCCACGCTTGTGGTGCACCTTCTGCTAAGTTGGTTGGCAGTATACAAGATTGGTATGGGTTTGATAGGTGCATCTCTGGTGCTCAGCTTGTCATGGTGGCCCAGGCGGTGTACATCAAGATGAGTGACAAGTGTAAGCTTACATGGTCTGGGTTGAGTTTGCAGGCGTTTTCTGGGCTTTGGGACTTCTTGAAACTATCTTCTGCTTCGGCCGTTATGCTGTGCTTGGAGACTTGGTACTTTCAGATACTTGTTTTGGTCGCTGGTTTGCTGAAGAATCCCGAGCTTGCATTGGACTCCCTTTCTATTTGGTAATATACGTGGGATATTTTAAAGTGATCATCCATTCATCCTATTATTCTTCGTCGTCTAAAAAATTCACTTAACAATGAGGTCGATATCTCCATTTTCACTGCCAAAGGATTATATAATTATATCCTGTCGCGCTGAATTCCATGAAATTGATTACGTCGGGAAACGCAGCACGTCTATAGGTTTAATTTGATCATTTGCTATGGGTGCAGCACGTCTATATCTGGTTTGATGTTCATGATTTCAGTTGGGTTCAACGCAGCTGCAAGGTTCGTCATTTTTAATCCATAAAGCACCCAAAATAAAGTACACCCTTTGAATTCAATCAGGTAATTTAAGCTCAAATCCTGCAATTGTTTCTGTTTCCGTTAAAACAGTGTTAGGGTCAGCAACGAGCTGGGAGCGGAACATCCCAAGTCGGCAGCATTCACGGTTGCCGTTGTGACTTTGATTTCCTTCATCATTGCTGTTGTGGAAGCTATCATTGTTTTGGCTCTACGAGACGTTATAAGCTATGCATTTACCGAGGGCGAGACGGTGGCGAATGCAGTCTCGGAGCTATGCCCATTCTTGGCTGTCACTCTTATTCTTAATGGGATTCAACCAGTCTTGTCTGGTAAGAAAATTTTCAGCCACCAGGTTTGAGGTTCCAAGTTTGTAAAAATGAAACGAAATCTGATTGATGCAGGGGTGGCTGTTGGATGCGGATGGCAAGCATTTGTAGCATATGTAAACGTGGGATGCTATTACGTTGTTGGGATTCCATTGGGCTGTGTTCTGGGCTTTAAGTACAACCTCGGTGCAAAGGTAAAGTCCGAGGCATTTGATTCCATTATAACATATTGGTAAATAAATAATGTTTTTCCCTATCTTTGAGCAGGGAATATGGTCCGGGATGATAGGAGGAACATTGATGCAAACCCTCATTTTATTATGGGTGACATTCACAACAGATTGGAACAAAGAGGCAAGTCTCTTCGAAACATCCGACCGTCTAAATTTGTTTAAAGTTTATGTCCTATGAATTGATAAACCACATACCGAAATTTCAGGTGGAGATTGCCAGAAGGCGGCTAGACATATGGGAAGACAAGAAGCAGCCTCTTCTTAAGAACTGATTGTTGAAGGTATCATTAAGCTTTGCTGGTAACCTACTATCATTTTTGTTTATAATTTGAAGTCTTAATTAATTAATCGATAATAGGTAATATTTGTTTTTAAACAATTCCTATTTAGTGGAGGAGAGTAGTTCCTAAGTCCAACCGGATATTGAACCCATAACCTAAGAGAGAAAATATGTTAACTAAGAGTTTTTAACCATGTACTCTAAATATTGTTTACGATAAACAATATTATTAAGTACAAAAGAAATTGATAAAGAAAAATATTTGATGGGAAAAAGAAGAATAATAAGGAAAAAACATGGAAAATAATCAATAAATTATAAAAAAAATGAGAATGCCGAAACTGAATGAAAAATCAAATAATTGAATAATAAAACGATAATAATTTAAAGACTAATTATTTTACACTTTTATTATTACTAGTTTGAATGTATATTCATAGAATCGTAGAATACCAGATTCCAATGAGCTATTCGAGAACCGAAATAGCTAAAAAAACAGTACTTTTTTTTTAGCATTAATTAGGCCGTGTAGGTGTGGTTGGGTTGACCACAAGCCAATTGGGCACCGCCATCGAGCCAATAAATAGTTAAGGTGTAATTGATCAGACAGTCCGGCAGATGGAAAAAATAGGGGAAATTGTCTGATTTGTAGATCTTTGGAGCACTCACAGGTACCAACAATTTTCAAAGGCTTGAATGTGCCTGCTGGCTTTATGGCCAACATTTCAGTAAATAAGAAAAATGCTGAAAGTTGAAACCCATGTGAGTAGATTGTCTCAAATCTCAGCTAATTGCTTTTGGATCTTTATCATTTTTATGCACCTTGCTGGAGTGAGGACCACAATCTCATAACCCTCACCTTCCTTAGGAGTTCATAAGGGAAAAAAAGAAATCTATAAGATGCAAATTAACCAGCAAACCAAAACATAGGTGCTGGAAATGCCAATATATGAAAGGACAATGAGAATAATAAATTAAAAAAAGAACTTGTTATTTCAAAAAGAAGAAAACACAAATCATTCTTATATCTCAACAAAGAGAATGTATATCTAATTGCAACGTATGTTTTTCAAGTGAACAAAGGACGAGGAAGGGTGGCAATGGTTCCATGGTGTCTACCACTGCTAAACAAGCGTGGTCATGTCTTCAACTGATTCATAACCTGCTTGTAAACACCGATTCTTGCTGCCGAAATACTAACCGACACACTCTTCCTTAGCTTCTTCAATCTCCTGCCAATCTTCACCTTTAGCCTGCACAATCTGATTCGTATAAACGATGGTTTTCTTCTGCATTTTGCTTGCTCCATCACTTTGTAGATCAAGAACTGAGCTCGTCGATGAATTAACTCCTCTGGGTCTTCCTTATCCACCTTTGAGTACCCATTTGATCTCCCCAGAATCGCCATTTTTCTTCTATGGGGGGGGGGAATTATACTATCAAAAGGGGAGTTAAAGAGAGCAAGATGAGTCTTTAGATTGAAGCAATATTTATAGAGAGGATGTATGTATCAAAACTACTGAAGAAGTCATATGGTGATGAAGCTGTACATGTGAAGCGATATTAATTTCATAAAATAAAAACAATCATAATGGAGAGATACATGTTTCCAATTAGCTGGCCTTTTCGTAGTGTGAAAACTGATCTGCTTTGCTCAGGAAACACCATGCCATTGCCACTAGTTTATTACAGAATCCAATGGGGGTGATATTCTCAATGAATCCATGGCATTTCCACCTAATTAGAACTTGTACGCTTTCCTCTTGTAAATATAATTACTGAAAAAGAGTATTATCTACCATGTTCTCGTAAATCAAGCTAAGATCAAGTTCATCATATGGTAATTCCGCTTATTCATATTTAATTTCATAATTGCATGTATAAGAAAGGATATGAAATGAAGCACGTGGCTGGATATCTGGTTTAAGCTGGAGCATATGGTCCAGCTATTGATGAGATTTGACTTTTGAGAGCATACCATAAATGGGAGTAAAACTCAAAGACAGAATTTCGGTGTTGTATTGGCTGAGTTGGGCCAGAGATTCGAAAAGAGAAGTATGAAAGTCAAAGGTAGCAAATCTAAAACTGACCAAATTTCCACCGGCACGATTGGCACAGCCCCGTTGATAAGCAAAAATTATTAATTAAAAAAGTGAAGTGAGTGTTTATTGTCACATATTATACTATCAAAAGGCATTTCCTTTTTGCAAGTCATTCTACCAATGATGGAATGTATATTGCAGATAAAACAGTTGGACTCAAAGTATGTTACTGAAAATGAAGATAAATTATTTCTTAATAACCTTTGCCAAAAAAAAAAAAGATCTTACACCAAAAATTCTGTAGAGCTGAAGCCTATCTGCAAAGGATAGACTTTTAACAGACTAGGTTCTTAGTTTGCAGGTTATTCTCTCAATAAGTTCATCACAGTCCGTGCTTCTAAGATTTCTAGCCACCAGGGGAACTCCAACGTATAATAAGCTTACACTGACAGTGTAAAAAGCAAACTCATTGAAAGAACATGATTGGAAAACCAAGAGAAACTTCCTCTTCACGGCAATACACAAAACGGACTTCTAAGATTGTATATTACACAGTTTTTAAGGGTATAACAGGTCAAGTATATAGTATGCACAGGTATACATATTTCGAGAAATATGTATATTTTTAGTGTCCAAAACAGCACTTTGAAAACGGAAAATACATCTAAGCTAACTAGTAGTTTATAAAAAGACTCCTAAGAACTTGAACGTTATTGAATTCATTTTAAAAAATTATTTAATCATCCAACATGGCATCAATTGACCAAAAGCTGCATCATGCTTAACCCACGGATCCCTCGAGCTTCAAACTCATGAGTTGGTTAACCTCAGCACCGAACTCATCAGGAAGTTCATTGAAAACGTCACGGCAAAACCCAGAAATCATGGCAGCCATGGCCTTCTCATACTCGATTCCCCTCTGCTGAAAGTAAAACAACTGATCTTCACCCATTTTCGAGGTGCTGGCTTCATGCTCAACACGAGCTGAGGGATTCTTAACCTGTTCAATAACAACAATCAAATCATAAGCAACAAAATGGAGCCCCAAACTTCTTGATGCAACAAATAACAACAGAGAGTCTTGCATAGGAATGTAATTCCATTTTAAAAGAAGTAACTATTACATTACAAACATCAAAAGCAGATTCGCGTCAAAACAAGAATGAGAATAAAACTCTCTCCTGACTGGCATTCAACTGCTTTCTTTGGGTCAAATAAAGGAGCTCCTTTTGGTAAACACGATTATGAAGCACGCACGGTATGGGAGTAAACACTGTTTCAGCAAAGAGTAATAGACAGTTGGACACAGATGACAAGAAGTTGGACAGACGGGAGAACACATGTATGACAAAATATCAACCCAACAGGTTGTGTTCTGCAGCAGTATATTACCATGGCTAAACAGGAAAGCAAATAAAAGAAGGGGGTCACCCCACTTACCCAAAATGTATAATCATAAAAAAGGTGGTACTAAAAACTTGTACAGACACAAATATTTTAACATAATATCAGAGAAAATTGCCAGTAAATCAAAAATTCACACCTGAATGTAAGGATAGGTGTTTGCAGCAGCATTATCACCAATAAGCATCGAATCACATTGTGAGGAATTTTTAGCATTCTCAGCCTTCGATTGAACCTGAACCAGTCCCCTATAACAGTTTCTTGAATTTCCAGCAGAAATACCCTTCGAGATAATCCGACTTCTTGTATTCTTCCCCTTGTGTATCATTTTTGTACCTGTGTCAGCCTGCTGATAGTTATTCGTGAGTGCCACGGAGTAAAATTCACCCACAGTGTCATCACCCTCCAAAACAACACTTGGGTACTTCCAAGTTATGGCAGACCCTGTCTCCACTTGCGTCCAAGATATCTTCGATCGGTCTCCAGCACAAAGTCCACGCTTAGTAACAAAATTATAAATCCCACCTTTTCCTAGCTCGTCACCTGCATACCAGTTCTGCACAGTGGAGTATTTAATCTCTGCACCCTCAGCACAATACAACTCAACAACAGCAGCATGAAGCTGATTCCTATCATAAGAAGGCGCAGTACATCCTTCTAAATACTCCACAAAACTTCCCTCATCAGCAACAATCAAGGTCCTCTCAAACTGCCCGGTCTCCAATGCATTAATCCGGAAATAAGTCGAAATCGGCATCGGGCATTTCGTATCCTTCGGAATATAACAGAATGACCCATCACTAAAAACAGCTGTATTCAAAGCTGCATAGTAGTTATCGTCACTAGGCACAACTCTCCCCAAATATTTCCCAACTAAATCAGGGTACTCCCTGATTGCCTCAGAGATCGAACAAAAAATGACCCCAGCCTTTTCTAAAGTCTTCTTATGAGTAGTAGCAATTGAAACACTATCAAGAACAGCATCAACGGCAACATTAGCCAATCGATTACGTTCATTCAAAGGCACACCCAACCTATCAAAGTACTTTAGAAGTTCAGGATCAGCCTCATCTAAGCTATTTAAACTTGGCTTCTTTTTAGGCGCAGAGTAATAACAAATATCCTGGAAATTAATTGGCGGGTACCGATTATCAGACCATTTGGGTTCTTTCATTTTCAAAAATTTCTCATAAGCATTCAATCTAAACTCCACCATCCAATCAGGTTCTTCCTTCAGAGAAGAAATTAAACGAATCGTCTCTTCAGAAAGCCCTTTGGGTATCGCAAACGAATCGATATCCACAGTGAAGCCAAATTTTTTATCATAATCACGGTTTCGAAGAATTTCCTGGATTTTCTCATCGTAGGACTTACCTGATGAAGAGCTGGGATCGGACGTGAGGGTTTGCGAATCGAAACCAACATCTGCTCTGACCTTTGTAAGCCTTGAGTTTGGGGGTTTTGAGGTTATGGGTTTGACGAAATCGAGCTTTGGGTAAAACCCTCTAGGGGTCTTGGTTGAATCTGAGATAGGCCGTGCTGAGAAGCCCGAGATGCCGTTGGCTAGCAAGGAAGACATGGTTACGGCTGTGTTGTTTCAGGATAGAGAGAGAAAGAGCACCATAAAACAAAACAACAAATAAAAGGAAATCAAAAGTAAACGTGTGAAATTAGAAGTCTAATTTCTACTTTTTCTTGGCTAGGATAAGGTATCGTGGACAGCACACACAGACCACGAAATTATTTTAGGACCCATCAATTTTTACTAGTTAATTTACAGTTAATCAATTCCGGCGCCTGTGGCCTAATGGATAAGGCTTCTGACTTCTAATCAGACGATTGGGGGTTCGAGTCCCACCAGGCGTGTTTGATATCTTCTACTAACAATTTAGACGAGAAGAACACACTGAATAGCCCAAATACAATTAATTATACTTTTTGCGTTTGCTCGCATTACAGTTTTATATATCCCAACGAACTGAACAGCCACTCCAAAGAAATCAAGAAAAGGAAAATCAGCAAAAAAAATCGATTTAAGTTCACTCAAATGCTTTACGATTTAAAAAAAAAATTCAGATTTCTTGATTATTCACCACCCATTTTTCCAGTGGTTTTGAATCTATCATACAACTACAATGCAGGTACGTCAATTTTCTCGTCCTTTCCTATTTAGAAACTATAGTGTTACTTATATCATTGCGTTCAGATCACTGAGTTTTTTTCTTCTCTTTTTTGACGGAATGAGCAATATATATATTGGGGGGATTGTGTGTGAGTTCATAACTTAGCAAGATTCATTTGCCTGTTTATACTGTGAAGAAGATGGTTCTTTTGTTATCTTCTTTATTTGCACCCGTTGTAACTTGCAATGTGTTCAAAAGGGTGCTTGCATTTTTACTCTTGCTGATTTGGGTTATGATTATGGGTTAAACTTTTCTCGTATTTGGGGTTGTTTTTCTGATCCTAGAACAACATAGTTCTGTTGGGGGGGGGGGGGAAGAAAGGGAAGGCTGCCTTCTTCGAAAATATAAGTTGCGCTGCGTTGTTTTATAGAATGGTCTCTTGCTTGTTATGTTTGTTATGCATAGGTATTAGAACTGTCCCTTTCATATTGGCCCGTTATTGCTATTTTCCCTGTATTCTCTTTTACATAAAGGTGTAGCTCTATTGAGTATCATTTCATGTTGGAAATTGTTTCAAAATCATGGACCAAAAATGGGGGTTTTGTTTGGCAGTACAATTCATATAAGGCCAACCAGTAAATTGCTGTAGGCAAAATGTTAAAAGAAATAGACAAACAAGCAACACCTATGGCTTGAACTTTGGTTGTTCATCATGACATCAAATCTGTCCCAGAATTTCTTGGTCATGCTTAGAAGTCTAGACATCCTTCACAGATAATGTCTATATTTTGATTTTATCCCATAACTAAAAAGGCTAGTTGTCTTTTAAGCTCAGAACTCATCAACATCTTAAACATAAAGAGAATCTTGAAGTACTTTGTAAATTTATCATCTGTGTCGGTGCCCAAACTTTGGGAAGCGTCTATCTATGATATCACAATGACTTGTCATGTTTGAATTTGTATCCATCTGGCTTGTTCTTGAATCTACCAATTACATAGATCACCTTCTTGATATGCTTATTAAAATCAAAATTTTAGGTCAAAATCTGGGCCTACTCCAAGAGAACACTTAAGCTATTGCACCAAATAGGCGATCTTTATGTTTATAATAATCGAGAGGATTTCTTAATGCTTAGTTTGGCATATTTGATTCTTGTGAAATACGATTTACTAGCATGGCAAAAGAAGTAGTACTAGTCTTGATTAACTATGTTTCGCACCATTTTCCCAGTGTACTCAATTCTTGTGTTGGCGTATTGATGACAAAGGTTTTAAATACCCTTGGTGACTGCAGGTAAGTTCAGGAAGATTATTGTAAAAGGATTCGTAATAAGATTGTATAAAGGAGGTTGTGCATCCAATTGTGGAGGATGAGTAACCAGAGTCGAGGAGCAAGTTTATCTCGGACAGCATATCCCCCTGTGAAGCGGAGACGTGGGCGTCCACGCAAGGATAGTAGTATTCAAGGGGACAACACACCTTTGACACATCCATATGAGAATCTCAGAAACGAGCAGAGTGTGGGAACTAGTGACCCTACCTCTAATTGTTGGAAGAAAAAGTCAAAAAGGGGCTGTATTTTTTCAGAAATTGGGGGCACGAGTTTTCAATAATGGGGGCACCAATTTTTTAATTAAAATATTTTTGGGTTAATTGTATTTTTAGCCACTGCACACTTTAGGGTATTTACAAGATTGGTCTCTAAGCTTCAACTATAAATACCCTAACCCATTTAGCTTAAAAATCATCTCAAAATCACAAATCATTTCTTTCTCTCAATACTAGAGAGCTTGTGAGTAGTGAGTGTTTTGTAAACACCTCTAAATTTTCTCTCTTAGCAAAACATCTGCAGCAGTCCGGAGACGTAAGCAAAAATTGGCTGAACTCCGTTATCAATTTCGGGTATTATTTTTTCGTTTTTTATTTCATATTCTCACTAATCTGGTTATAGGGAAATTACTCGTACTTGTTTTATTTCCCAAAAGCTGGTAATCATAGCTTTTGGTTGTGAATTTTGTCAATTTTTTGCGATGTTACTATTTATTACTATTCACATTAATAGTGAATTTTGTTAATAGTAAAAATTTTGTCGGCGATACGAATTTATCGACGGAGGTGTTCAAATACACGACGGTTCGTGGAAATTGTCAGAAAAGATCCAAAGAAGCCATATTCGAGTGGGAGCGATGGTGCGGACTTTGACTTTTGGAATATACAGATTGAAGATTTTCTGTGCCAGAAAAATCTATAACAACCTCTCTCCGGAAAGAAACCAGAGGGCATGAAGAATGAAAACTGAGCTCTTCTCGACAGACAAGCCCTCGGAGTTATCCGACTGACGTTATTCTGCAATGTTGCTTTCAACATAGTAAAGTAAAAGACCATGACGGGTCTTGTGGCGGCTCTCTCCAGTATGTATAAGAAGCCATCGGCTTCAAACAAAGTTCATTTGATGAGGCGATTATTCAATTTGCGGATGACAGAATGAGCATCAGTGGCTCAACACCTAAATGAACTCAATATAATTACAACCCAATTGAGTTATGTGGAAATTGAGTTCGATGATGAAGTTCGAGCTTTAATTCTCTTATCATCTCTACCAGACAGTTGGAATGCTACTGTTACAGTAGTCAGCAGCTCGTCGGGAAACAACAAATTGAAATTTGACGATCTTCGGGATCTGGTACGGAGAGAATCGGGTGAATCATCAACCTCCTCAGCCTTGCACACGGAGTTCAGAGGGAGAAATTCAGAAAGAAATTCAAATTGTGGCAAATCCAAATCCAGAACGGGAAAATCAAGAACATGAAAGAAAGATTTTACCTGTTATAACTACGGCAAGAAGAGTCACTTTAAAAGAAATTGCCGAGCATCGAAGAAAAATATCGGCGCACATGAATCTGCCAACGTGACAGAGGAAACAACCATGATTCTATGCGTCAACAGTCCGATTGAATAGTAGATCTTGGATTCAGGGTCATCTTTCCACTCCACCTTATGCCAAGAAATCATAGAGAACTATGTCAGTGGTGATTTTGGGAAGGTTCATCTAGCTGATGATGAAACCTTGAAGATCGTTGTAAAAAGAGACATCCGACTAAAGCTGCCAAACCAGACCACCTGGAAGCTGACAGGAGTGAGACATATTTCTAGCCTCAAAAGAAATTTGATTTCTGTAGGACAACTTGATGGAGAAGGATATAACATAACCTTTTCAGGCTGTAAGGTGTTCCCTGAAGAGGCATGTGCATCACAACACAGATTGTTGGTTTTGGTGTTCCGCGTATGCCACAGGCAAAGCACTCTTAGGAGGGCTAAACTAGGTAAACCTAGGATCCTTTGGAATAACTTACATGGAGCGACAACTGATGACTTTAGGAGTAAGGTTTTGTCTCATACAGGTTTTGGAACTACAAACTCAAATAATGCAGATATGTTATGGAAAAATATGACAAATTCAATCCGAGAGGTGGACAAAAACACCATTGGTTGTCGACAGGGAAGGTCAGGGAACATAAAGAATCGTGGTGGTGGAACGACAAAGTCCAAACAAAGGTGAAGACTAAGCAAACTTGCTTCAAGGAGTTGCTACAATGCAATGACGACGAAGAAAGATCGAGAGTTAAACAAAGATACAAGGAGGCAAAGCGGGAAACAAAGAAAATAGTGGCTAAAGCAAAGGATAAGGCATACGAGGAAATGTACAATAGATTAGACACAAAGGAAGGACAAAGCGACATCTTCAGGCTTGCAAAATCCGAGGAGAATAGGAAAAAGGATCTAGGTAGTATTAGGTTTATTAAGGATAACAATGGTGTTCTTTTAGTGAAATATCATAATATTAATAGGATTTGGGGTAGTTACTTCTTGGGCTTATTTAATAACGGTGTCTCTCCCTGTAGAGATAGTAACATTGATGGGTCAGCCGACCATTATACTACGGCCAATGATTGTCCTACAAGTAGGATTGAAATTGAGAAAGTCAAAATGACCCTTAGAAAGATGGGGATGGACAAAGCTGTCGGTCCAGATCAAATTCCTATCACTGTGTGGTTGACCCTAGGAGAAGAGAGAGTTAAGTGATTGACCAACATCTTTAATATTATTTTAGAGACTGCAAGATGCCAGTGGAGCGGAGAGAGTCTACGGTGATACCAATATATAAGAATAAAGAAGATCCTCAATGTTGTGGTAACTAAAGAGGTATTAAACTACTCAGTTATACCATGAAGCTATGGGAAAGAGTGATAGAGGCTAGGTTGAGACAAGTTACTAGGGTTTCGAAAAACCAATTTGGTTTTATGCCAGACAGGTCTACTATGGAGGCGATTTATCTACTTCGACGACTTATGCAGAAATATAGGGAAAAGAATAAAGATCTTCACATGGCGTTCATTGACCTTGAGAAGGCGTATGATAGCGTACCCCGAGATACGATCTGGAAGACCTTGGAAAAGAGACAGACCCCAACTTCTTATATCCGAGCGATTCATGATATGTACTGTAGATCTACTACATACGTCAGGACTACAGTTGGCGACACCGAGGCTTTCCCGGTGGAAATCGGACTCCACCAGGGGTCGGCTCTTAGCCCTTACATCTTCGCCTTGATTATGGATGACATCTATTGTGCGACACCAGACGGTGTTCCATGGTGTATTCTTTTCGCTGACGACATTGTCCTAGTTGCTGAAACAAAAAAATGAGCTGAATAGTAGACTGGCTACCTGGAAGACTGCTTTGGAAGAAAAAAGTTTAAGGATCAATATTGAAAAGACAGAGTATTTATGTTCAAATTTCAGTGGGAACCAAAACGATGAAGATGTAGAAGTATGCATCGATGGGCACGTTCTCCCCTCAAAGGAATGTTTCAAGTACCTAGGGTCTATGATACATAAAAATAGGGGTGTAGATGATGACGTTACACACCGTATAAAGGCGGAATGGCTAAAGTAGAGGGCTGCTACTAGAGTTTTGTGTGACAAGAAGGTGCCTCTAAAACTTAAGGGAAAATTTTATAGAATGGTAATAAGACCAGTGTTGATGTATGGATCAGAATGTTGGGCAATCAAGAAAGATCACGTAAGGAGAATGAAGGCCGCAGAAATGAGAATGCTTCATTGGACATGTGGTAAGACTCTGTGGGACATGACACCAAACTCTGCAATTAGGATACCCTTGGGGGTGGTGCCTGTATCCGAAAAATTGAGGGAGTGAAGACTACGGTGGTTTGGGCATGTCCTTAGGCGACAACCGTCGGATGTGGTCAGGAGGGTAGAGTCAATTACAGTCGATGGTTCCAGAAGGAGATGACGACCAAAGAGGAAGTGGGTAGAATGCTTGAGATCTGATTTGAAGGATTTAGCACTTACCGAGGACATGACCTCTGACAGGAAAGTATGGAGACTTAAGACCAGGGTAGCCAAGTAGTGTGGTTCACAACCATAGGGTGTAGCATCTTTGTCTTCTTTTTAATGCATCTGTAGTAATTTCCATGACTTCTACTTCTATACGTTTCTGTCATTGGAATCTATTAAGGCCCAGAACTAGAGTAGCGGAGTAGTGTTGCCTTAGTTTAGATGGTAACCCATTTGACTTTATTCCTTCTAGTAGCTCGTTATCGTTGACTACTGTGTATTCATTCCCTTCATGTTTCCTCTTTTTAAATTTAGCCGGGACTTATATTTCTGTTTATATGCAGAGATTATTACGTAGGGATTACTTCCCATTACATACGCGCATATGAAGACTGCATATGAAGACTGTTCAACTATATATTTATTTATTTATACATGCATTGTATTTTATCTTTATTTTTAATTTCCTTGATTGCCGGAGATCTTCCACGGAAGCTGCTCTCAACCTAACGTTGGGGGCAGCCTATTACACTACCTCTCCCTTACCCCATTACATATGAGAATAGGGTTTTGTTGTTGTTTTTAGTCTGTGAATGGAAGATTACCAAATGAGCTCTTGTCATTGCTCGTGGTAAGAAGACTGGTACTCTCTATGTAACCTCAAACTTAGAGAATATCATTGTTGCAGCAGATGCTGATGCAAAATCAAACCTATGGCACCAAAGGCTTGGTCATATGAGCGAGAAAGGGATGAAGACACTTTTGTCAAAAGGGAAGCTGTCGAATCTAAAGAATGTAGATGTCGGACTATGTGAGAATTGCATCTTTGACAAACAAAAGAGAGTCAGATTTGCAAAGATTGGTAAGATACCCAAGGCTGAAAAGTTAGAGTTGGTTCATATTGATGTATGGGGACCATCTCCAGTTCCATCTCTTACAGGCTCATTATATTATGTCACCTTCATCGATGATTCTACAAGGAATGTGTGGGTTTATTTTCTAAAGAAGAAATCAGAAGTCTTTGATACCTTCAGAAAATGGAAGGCCATGGTGGAAAATGAGACTAGTTTGAAAGTCAAGCGGTTAAGGTCTGACAATGAAGAAGAGTACAGAAATAGGATATTCAGAGATTTCTACGCAAACAGATCAAGATGGAGACAACAATTCCCATGACACCGCATCAGAATGGCGTAGCAGAGCGCATGAACAGAACTCTGAATGAACGTGCCAGAAGCATGAGGATACACGTCGGATTACCCAAATTTCTATGGGCTGAAGCTATCAACACTGCAGCTTACCTGATCAACCGTGGGCCTTCAGTTCTTTTGGATGGCAGAATACCAGATGAAGTTTGGAGCAAGAAAGAAATAAACCTTTCACTTTTAAGAGTGTTTGGTTGTATTTCTTATGCACACATAGACTCTGCAGAATACCAGAGGAAGTTTGGAGCAAGAAAGAGATAAACCTTTCAACTGTAGAATCAAGCAGCTCCAATACCGAAGCTGAAACAAAGGAATTTGACGAGTTCGAGGAGATTTCTGGAAATGATGCTCAAATCAGTCCTGAAGCAGTTCAAATCAGTCCTGAAGCAGTTCAAGAAGAACCAGGCACATCGGAACTAAGACGCTCCTCTAGAATTCCTAAACCAACCCAGCGGTATTCTCCTTCTTTGCACTACTTGTTGCTGACTGACAATGGTGAACCATAGTGCTATGATGAAGCAATGCAAGTGGAGGATTCAGTCAAGTGGGAGTCTTCCATGAAAGATGAGATGGACTCGCTTATGTCAAATCAGATATGGGAATTAGCTAAATTACCACCAGGCAAGAAAGCGCTTCATAACAAGTGGATTTACAGGATCAAAGAAGAGCATGATGGGAGCAAACGCTACAAAACAAGATTGGTTGTCAAAGGCTTTCAGTAAAAGGAAGGTATTGACTAGAATGAAATTTTATCTCCAGTCGTAAAACTGTCTACAATCGGACTGGTGTTGAAAATTGTAGCTGCAGAGAATTTACATCTTGAGCAGTTAGATGTAAATACAATTTTCCTTCATGGTGATTTGGAGGAACAAATCTATATGAGGCAGCCAGAAGGCTTCATAGAGGCAAGCAACAAAAACCTGGTATGCAGGTTGAAGAAGAGCTTGTATGGTTTACAACAAGCTCCTAGACAGTGGTACAAGAAGTTCGATAGCTTCATGAGTAGCAGTGGTTTTACCAGATGCCAAGCAGATCATTGTTGCTACATCAAGAGGTTCGACAACAGCTTCATTATTTTATTTTTGTACGTTGATGACATGCTCGTTGCAGGATCAGACATGCAAGAGATTATAAACTTGAAATAAAAATTGTCGAAGCAGTTTGCAATGAAAGATCTGGGCTGCAAAGCAGATTCTTGGGATGAGGATCAAGAGAGACACAAAGTCGGAGACTTTGATGTTGTCACAGGCTGAGTACATCAACAAAATATTCTCCAGGTTCAACATGCAAGATGCTAAACCAGTAAGTACACCTTTTGGTGTTCATTTTAGACTCTCCAAAGAACAGTCACAAAAAATGAAGAAAGAACGTACACACATGGTGAAGGTGTCGTAAGCCTCAGCAACTGGAAGTCTGATGTATGCCATGTTTTGTATCATACCAGATATTGCTCATGCAGTGGGAGCTGTTAGCATGTACATGAATAATCCGGGCAAGGTACACTGAGAAGCAGTCAAATGGATCCTCAGATATCTGCGGGGTACCACAAACAAAGCACTTTGTTTCAAAGGTGGAGATACGATACTGACAGGCTATGTAGATGCTGACTTAGCCAGAAATGTCGACATCAGAAGAAGCACTACAAGGTATATCTATACTCTAGGAGGAACTGCAGTGAGCTGGGAATATAGTTGCTCTCTCCACAACTGAAGGAGAATATGTCACTGTTACGGAAGCCAGTAAGGAGATGGTTTAGCTCCAAAGTTTCTTGGAAGAGTTAGGCAAGAAACAAGAAAACAATGTCTTGTATTGCGATAGTCAAAGTGCTATCCATCTAGCAAAGAATCCGTCTTTTCATTCCAGAACGAAGCACATACAATTGCGATATCATTTATCCGGTCTCTTCTGGAAGATGGGATTTTGAAACTTGAAAAGATTAGTGGAGCTCAAAATCCGACAGACATGATGACAAAGACGGTGACCACAGACAAACTGAAGTTGTATTCAGTTTCAGTTGACATGCTAGAATAACAAGACTAGAAATGTTGTTGCATTGATCGAGGTGTGAAGACGGATTAAAATCAGTCTTCAAGTGTAGGGATGGCAACGGGCCGGGTATTGGTCCCCCCGTCCCTGTTTAAAAAATCGGTACCCGTCCCCGTTTAAAAAACCACGGGGATTTAAACGGAGATCCCCGTCGGGTAATCGGGGAAAATCGCGGGGAAACGGGTATCCCCGTTTAGCATAAACGGTTATTTAAACGGGTATTGGGCCGGGTATTGGGTCGGGTATTGGGTCGGTATTGGGCCGAGAATCGGGCCGGGTATATATATATATATATTTAAATTAAATATATATTTTTTATTTAAATTAAATTTATTAATATTTTATATATATATATATATATATATATATATATATATAAATAATTATTTTTAATATTTATCGGGTCAGGTATCGGGGCGGGTAATCGGGGCGGAGATTACCAAACCCGTCCCCGTTTATCATCCCCGAACTCGACCCGTTTAATTCGGTTTTCGATTTTCCCCGTCGGGTTCGGGTTTTTTTGCCATCCCTATTCAAGTGGGAGATTGTTGGAAGAAAATGTCAAAAAGGGGGGGCACCGAATTTGGTGACCTAATTTTTAATTAAAATGTTTTTTGGGTTAATTACATTTTTAGCCAATGTACACTTTAGAGTATTTATAAGATTAGTCCCTAAGCTTCAACTATAAATACCATATCCCATTTAGCTTTAAAATCAACCCAAAATCACAAATCATTTATTTCTCCCAATACTAGAGAGCTTTCTTATGAGTAGTGAGTGTTTTGTAAACACCTGTAAATTTTCTCTCTTAGCAAAAGATCTGCAGTAGTTTGGAGACGTAAACAAAAATTGGCTGAATTTCGTTATCAATTTCGGGTATTATTTTTTCGTTTTTTATTTTGATTTCTCACTAATCTGGTTATAGGGAAATTACTCGTACTTGTTTTATTTCCCAACACTAATGACATGGTAGGACAGATTGTTTCTGGTGTCATTGAAGGTTATTTTTATGTTGGATATCTTATTAGTGTTAAGGTGGGTGATACCAACACGCACCTTAGAGGGCTTGTATTTATACCATGATGACTCACTCCAGTTACTGCTGAAAATGATGTAGCTCCAGATGCTAAGATGTACGAAAGAAAAAAGATTTCTATCCCATCTGAAAATGCACAGGATCATGCCCATGTTGTGAGTTCTTCATCAAGGAAAAGTGAGAAGTCTGTTGAGCGTAAAAATGATGCACCTAACCTTCCAGAACAAGGTCCTGTAAAAGGTCTTCCCCCGGGGAAAAAGGTCCTGCAAGAACAAATCTTAGATCCTTGAGTGCAGAATGATAGGACCAAATATTAACGTATAGGTACTTAATGCATATGAGCCAGTGTCTGCAACATTTACTGCTACTTTGCTAGCATCTGAGAAAGTAAATCTGAAGCCTCAAGTTGAAGACAGGGTTGTATATTCTAATCTTAAGCCCGAGGAATTGTTTCGTGATGATGATATATGATTTGAAGTGTCCAAGCCAAGCTGATGAAAGGACCAAATATTAATGTAGAGGTGTCTGCAATATTTACCGCTACTTTGCCAGCATCTTTGAACCTTTTGTTTGAACAATTTTAACTAAATATTATTCTCGGTTATATTGTAATATAGCCCTTTCATTGAAGATTCAAAATGTGTAATTAAGGATCTATATTGTAACATTTTGTTTAGATAATTAAAATTAATTATTTGAACAATAACTGTAATATAGCCCTTTCATTGAAGATTCAAAATGTGTAATTAAAAAATTATTTGAACAATTTTAACTAAATATTATTCTCGGTATGATGACTTATTTTAAAAAAAATAGGGCAAAAAGTCATTGAACCTTTTGTTTTCCTAATTAATTTTAATTATCTAAACAAAAATTACATATATTATCTCATTTCCTCCGCTATTTTTTATGATTCATATCACAGTAGTCCGGGAATATAAAATATGGAATTTAAGGTATATTCAAATAAAATTGGGGCTAATTTGGATTTTTTTACATCAACTTTTTTGTCACAAATCAGTTTCCGTTTCGGTCTTATAAGTATGCGGTGTACTTGCTCTAGACTCTACAGTCTGAAAGTGAAAGCCAACGGATCTAGAAAGCTATTTCACTCTTTTGAATCTGAATGTTGAGGGAGAATTCTAAATTGCAACTAAGTCATGGTATGGAATTTTAACCTTTAGTCTTCCAAATAGAGGTAATTTACTGGTTTCTATTCTTGCCTTCAACTCTTCATTTTGCCTGGTAATCAGCAATTACTTGGTGGATTACCTGCTCGTTACTGAATTTAGAGTTTATTTCTTGGACAAAATTCTGGGTTTAAAGTGATTGCTTATGAAATCTTTTGAGTTTTGATAGATTTTTATTGGTTTCCTCGCTGTAATTGGAATTGTTGTCTTCTCTCTCGTTCTCTAATTCATCGAGGATTTTGCTAGATTTCATACTAGGGTCCGTATGGATTTACATTTAAAGAACCTGTTTGATAGATTCCAGGAGCAATTTGGTTCTGGTCCCGGCCTCGGTCCTGGATCTGGGACATGCCTTATGAAGGTGGAAGGCATTTCTTCTAATTTTATAAAGCCCCTATTTAAAGCCTCTGCAGCCCTATATAGAACTGAACCTTGGAGGAGATTGCGCCCTGGACATCTGTTTGGTATCCGAGTCGGGAAAGAATCAGATTGGTCTGGGAAAAAACAGCCTTTTCCTTGTTCCCAGTTCATTGGAGGAGATGGTGGGGATATCGGGTTTTATATGTTCAGATCTGAAAATGATGCTAAGAAGATGACAGGCTCAAGGGAGACAATTAAAGTCCCGAATGTTGAGCTTTTGAGGGTTACATATGAGATTGAGAAGTTAATGTTTCCTTCCAACCGCAAAATGATCAAGTCATTGTCACTGGAAGCATCTGGGAACGATCGGTTTCCTGTTATTGATGTGACACGCTGCACATCTTCAGGCGAGCTTCAGTTTAGGAATCCTACCCTGGAAGAACTAAAGTTCGTCTACGCATTCATGAGAGCCATTTCCCTGGTGCACCCATTGCTTCAGGCAGATAAAGAAGGTGGTTCAAACTGGACAAGGTTGATACGTTTCGACCCCTTTATTGAAACAGTTGACATTCAGTGGCCTCCAGAAATGGCTAAAGGTCATGAACTTGTTGCTGTTACAATCTCTCATCCGCCTGGTCAGGCATATGAAGAAAAGACAAGTTCAACAGCCAGCTCAACGCCAACCAAGTATGCAGAGCCACCAGATGATGCCACCTTCATGGATATTAGAGTAAACTCAAATTCCAGCTCAAGGTCCTGTGCAATGTGTGAGAAAGAAGTTCATGGAGAACAGTCTCTCAGCTGCGGGCGATGTCGAGCAGTGGTCTACTGTACTTCTCTCTGCCAAAAGCAGCACTGGAAGGAATCACATAAAAGCATGTGTGGTCTGTACAAAGCTATGATGGAAAGGGAAGAAGAGCTTGTAATGAAAATTTTCATGTTCCCTTGCTTGGCTGACCAACCTTGTAAATGGCTTGAATCATTAGGTATCCATCAGAAAGGGATGTGGAGAAGGAAGTGCAATTGTTATTCACACTGCCCTTTCGGTCTCCTTCCAGTTAAAGGTGGGCTATGGGATTCCTGGGGTGGGTTAGATGAGGAAGAATACCCTGGTGATTTACCCTTTCGCAATCAATTACGAGATGGGATCTCCAGCCCTATCCTGCTCTCTGGTTGGTCCGAGTACTATAACCTTCGATCTCTGCCATTGTCGAGTCCTGTTGCTGATATCCTTTCCCACCCTTTGACAGTATATTATATATTGACAGCTCTCAGTATTAATTCAAAGAATCTTTTACTAAAAGGAAAGGAGGTGATTCTTCACTACCTGGGGCCAGAAGGAGAGATGGATTGGATGCCTGCATTTGCTGAGATCAGTCACTTATTAAACGGGTTGGGAAATATACAAATAGTTATGGTTGGACCTGAAGTTCCAACGAGCTTGTCAGGTACAACATCAGGAATTAGCAGCAGAGTTAGGGTGAATCTAGTCAGGGGTGTTTATCAGGAAGAAGCCACCTACTTGCCTTCACCCCATGTTATAGTTGCACTGAACTGTGCATTGGATAGGTACTCCAATTGGGGTGGTGCTCTTGATTTGATTAAAGCCATCGGAGTCCCTGCTTTCTTTACCGAGCAGTCAGAAATTTTGTGTGCAAATGCTAAACAGGTTCTCCGTGGTGCTGGACTACATATCACCCACCCTGTGGCACCAAATCCCTTCCGATCTCCGGTGAAGAATCACAATTCTTCCACCAATCTTCCTTCTTACAGCAATGGATTTGTGCTGGGGGTAAACACATGACTCAAGTTTCAGGAACTAGCGGAAGTTAGAACCTAAAGTTTGTCATGATTTTATTCTTGAAACATATATTGTATGCTCTTGATTGTTTTACCTACTGATCACAGGTATTGCCTGAGAGTCAATGTGGGAATGAAAATCTAAATGTAATTGAGTTGAATTACCAACTAGTTGATGTAAACTTCATTGTTATTCCGTCATTTCTGATTAAAAAAACAACCAATGCTTGTACGCGAGTTTTATGTTCTCCCTCTGACTGTGAAAGTACCGGATATTATTCTGCTTAGGTTTTGCCTTGTTGGCACATTTCATTACTATTGTTGGACACAGTTTCCTGGTTTCAATGTGATTAACAATTTTTGTATCTTTTTACCGCAGTAATAAAACTCTTCTTAGAGCATCTGTCTATTAAAGAATTGTCGTTTTCATATATGTTTTAACTCCTTTCTCATCCTACAATATGAATAGGATCAATTACTCAATTTTATACACGGATAATATCCTATCCTAATGCTAACATGGGCTTGCATGCTTCAATAACTGAGTATGAAAATCCCAGGACATCACAATTAAAAGTTGAGATTCGTCCAATCCAATATCCAATTCTCTCAAGATCTTAATTACGTTCCGTAAAGTTTGAAACTTTGGATATCCAATAAGGTCCCAATTAAAGGCCCCACGGCATCAATTTGCCCACTTGGCCTATAAAAAAAGGTGCAGACAAGCAACTTGTCTTCCTATCTCCTCATATATCCAATTAGGCAGCCAAAAAAGCTTCTTCTCATCAGAAAATGGAGGTTCCTTTCCCTGTAAACCAACTTTCTCCCTTGCATTATTTCCATGCATCTCCTTCCCTTTTCTCCAACCAGCTTGTTACTGAAAACTATGTTAGTTGGACTGAAACCCCAGAGGCTCACGTTTATTCTGCTGATCTGCCCGGTAACTCTCTGCCATAGACAATTCATTTTCATCCCTTGCTTTCTTTTCCTTTACCTCGTTAGTTTATGTACTTAGGATTCTGTTTCATGTCATTTTTTGTGTTTTTATAATAGGTGTGAGGAAGGAGGAGATAAAAGTGGAAGTTGAAGACTCGAAATATCTTATAATTAGGACTGAGGGAATCAATGATTCGACGAAGCCAGCCATGAACTTCATGAGGAAATTCCGGCTGCCTGGTTCGGTAGATATCGATGGAATATCAGCTAAATATGAAGATGGGGTCTTGACAGTAACCGTGCCAAGGTCTTTCAGGAGGGGTGGTTTCTATATTGACCCTGCTGATGTGCCTGATAGGGTTGAGGTTCTTGCAAGGGCTGCCTGAAGTTGGAAATGCATATTGGTTACCTGTTCAGTTAGCCACTGGTGTCCTAGTCAATGATTAGATTTTATTTTATTGTAAGCCTCTCTTTGTGGGCTGTGAGATTGGTCTGGGAATTGATCCTGGGGAACATTGCTGTAACAAAAGTTGATTCCAAGTAGGAAAGATTGAATTAAATGTGGACTATGGCCGTAATTGAAAACAATTAAGTTTTCCCTGGAAAAAAACATCCTTGGATATTTGGTAAACATTATATTGCATTCATTTGGTTGAATATAGGGTATGTTTGTTTGGTTGTAATTGATTTTCTGAAAAATGAATTACTGAAATTTTAATTTACTGGAATTTGAATTACTGGAAAATGAATTACTGAAATTTGAATTCTGGAAAATAAATTATATTTCTGGAAAATATTTTATGATGTTTGGAAGATGTTATTTAAACATTTTTTCCACTAGTTGATGAGTTTTTTAAAAATTATTTATTACAAATATTAAATACAATAAATAATATTATTTATCATAAAACTTAATATTATTATTTTAAAATATTAAAATAATTTATTTATTATTAAATATTATTTTTATAATTTTATTAATAAAAATATATTAATAGTGGTATATTTTAGTGAAATAAAAATATTATAAATTATATAAATTATTTATTAAAGTAATAGTGTTATATTATATTTTTAAAATATTAATTAGCATATTTTAAATATCTTTATTAAAATATTATTAGATTATTATATTAATATTAAATATATAAATAATATTATTCATTATTAAATATATAAAAATTTTATTATATATTTATTAAAATAAAAATATAATATCTTATATTATTATAATATAATTGCTTATTTTATTATAATATTAAAAATATAATATTATATTATTATAAATATTAATAAACATATTTTAAATATTTTAATAATTAATATTTTGATGAAAATGATATTAAAATATTTTATTAATATTAAATTTATAAAATAAAATTATTTTGAGTATTTATTCTTTAAAGTGAAAAGTTCGGAAAATGACTTACGGAAAATCAGACCGTAAGTTATTTTCCAGAAAATACAGGAAATTCTGTTGACCAGGAAAATGTTTTACGTTGCCAACTAGTTTTCCTCCAACCAAATACTAAAAAATATTTTTCGAAAAACGAATTACGTGAAACAAACACGAGAAAATATTTTTTGAAAAATAAATTACATAAAATAAACATGAGATTTCAGGAACTCAATTCCGTAATTCATTTTACGCAAACAAATAGATCTATAATGTACATTTTCTCTACAGTTCTACTACCCACCATAAAAAGAAAAGGTAACCTCTCATTTCGTCAGGCAATTTGCCCGCTTGATATGGAACCTTTTAACTGTTTCAATTCCTCTTCCTTTATCTATTTGTTGGTGAGATTATTGAATCTAAATTGTAGAACAGCTGTGAACTTAAAAGTAGACAAAGAACTGCAGTGGAAGATACGCTTTCAGACAACCAAACAGGCTTCGACTGAAAACATGTTAACCACAGGGACTTGTTTGTGGTACTTTATTTTGCTGCGAAGCTAAAGTAGGCTTCCCAGTTGGCCAAACGGTCCCTTATGCAGGTGGATAGATATTTTTTGGGGTGGATCCCCGGCCACAATATCAGATCATTCACGTGCGCAGCTTCCATAGGGACTAGGGAGGGAGACCACCAGTAAATTAATTTAAGTTGAATGACTATTTATATTAAACAATAATAGAGAAAATTGCAGCTGTACTTGAAGAAACCAGCTTTGTAATTAACAAAGTTGCAAGGGAAATAAAGTTGCCTCTTTGTCGGCGAAAATATCTGCTGTGCTGCAACCTGAAATATCGCAAATATATACGAAGAGAAGGGACATTCTATAACAACAAAAGGCACTCAATCAAGTAATAGTTACAATTTTTTCATCCCAATTCTTCACATATAGCGCAAGTAGAAACATCAGATATACACCCCTCTAATTCTAAACAAAAGATGTATTGTCCATAATCAGCAATTTAGCATGTTAAAGCTACACGTTTAAGAAATAGGCCAACCAAGAAATTTTTTAGGCCTTCCCTCTCGGAGATCCATTCAACCAAAATTGCTCTAGTTTTCGAAGGGCAGTTGTTCATCTGCAGGTGGTGGAGCAAATCTAACATTTGCTGGCCGTGCTACCACCACAGCATCATCAGCAAACATGGCTTTGATAAAGGATGGGGTTTTTAGGGGTCGACGACCGGTCATTCGTGGATATACATCTTCGAGAAAATAGTAGGCATGACCAGCAATCATTCCCTGGATAAACAAAATACTTAGTTTCATGAAACAAAAGCCACAGAAGTAATAATGATAACCGTTAACCGACAAGATGCAAAAGTAGAATATGGCAGCAATGATGATCTACGCAAAGCGAGACTAGAACAGGTGGAAGTTTATAGAGCTACAGCACAATTATATGGCAGTCTCACAGTCCAACAGACAGACTTACTCCCCCACATCAATCCCCTTTCCTTTTTCCACACTGTTTCGAGACAAAACAATGCTTTTCTAGCAGCGACCAAAGATTGAAAAGGCTTTATTATACAAGTATAGCTCAGTCCAATTGGCTGAACATGCTACAATGGATTTTGGAATAATGCAAAAAAAATCACATAATACTATCCCAATATTTCGACAATATAGTAGGCTCTATAAAGGAAGCGTACCAAGAGATCCACCCACGCACTAGCCCCAACAAGGACAGAGAATCCTAAAAGCACCTGAAAGACAGGGAAAGGAAGCAATCACATTCTTTAACTAGAAGTAGGATCAAGATCACAAACATAAATAAGAATAGTAAAACTTTAGTCCAATGGGAAATCCACCATAGCAGCCTTTGAAATAGAAAATAGATAATCGAAGAATAATAAAAGAAAAAAGTACTTACCCAAGGTAAATAAGCTGCTGTAAAGGTAAATAGACCCAGAAAACTCATATGTATAAAAGGATTCTGTTTGCTCCACACATAAACCTATAACATGTAGTACAATAAGAAGGCTTCCAAGATGGATACTAGTAAACCATATTTTGCATCTAAATGAAGGCAGACATACTTACCATCATGAATGTCAATGAATTGCTTAGAAATAGGATCTTGGCAAATGATGCTGATAGATAGGGTATCATTCCTCCAATAAGAACAATCCCAGTTAAGACAGAAGCTCCAAACAAGAGCATGTAAAAGAAATCTGCAGTCCTTCCCCTGAAAGAGTTCTCTTCGAGAAGCTTGCAGTACCGTGCAAGAAAGAACATGTGAAACATGAAATCCAAATCTGGCGTTATCAAAGGATACTGTGTTAAAGATATAAAATGATTTGAGAATACCAGCTTCAATCATATCAAAGTTATCACATATACATGCCTGGACAATCACTATGAACTTTAAAGATGTTTAATGTCAGTGGTAGAATGAACTAAGAAATGAAATGAAAAGGGCAAGAAGAGGGTATGGACTATGGACTCAAATCTTCTTTAAAAAAATATATACCTCATTTCGCTTTTAGCTACACATAAAATCATCTAAAACACAACTGCATTTGCATACTTTTGACTATAATTTGAAGGCAGGCATAAAGAAACTCATGTTGCTCGAACTCTTCATTTTTCATTAAGTACCACACTACAACTCCCTTTTGTTCCAGTTGGAACATTCTACATCTTTAGCAATAACATGCACAACATGCTGCACAGCATTATTCCAAAGGTAAAATAAACCGGAGATTTCTTGACGCTCAGACGTAAAAGCACATGAAATTTACCCATCTTGCGGAAGTACAAGAAGTTAGTAATGAGGCGCCAGAATTGATACTGCTCAACAACGAGCTTAGGGTTCAAGTACAGATGATAAGGTGATATTATCTGCAAAGATTCAGAATTAAATTAGATTAGCATAACAATCCCCGATAATATAAAAAATTCTTTTTAAATCAGGATGGAAAACACATAATACCCAATTGTCTAGTATACCCAAAATCAAACAGGAGGAGCAAACTACTGGCTAGCTTTGCCTGCTGAAATTCCCAATTAAGTTTCTCAAGAAATAAATTTCGAAGCATAAATGACAAAATCAAAAACCATATGGCAAATCCAATTGGGAGTCGCCAAATTCATAAATTTGAGACGAGCACAGATCAAATCTGCCGAATATATCCATACCCCTTTGCATATGAATTAAAAGGAAAAAATAATAATAATTAATCAATGAAAATTGAAGATAAGATTTCAATCATATTGCCCAGATAGAGAAAAATAACAGCAAAACAAGAATAAAAGCAATAAGAACACATTTTAAAAAGAAAATAAAAGGAAAAGAGGCATACTTCGAGAGAGCAACCGATAGTGGTAACTACGGCAGCTGTGAGATAAGAACGGGTGATGATTGGCATCTGTTTGTACCATTCTTCAACAGCTTGAGCCATTTTCTTTTCTTTTCTTTACAAAGAAAGCTCTCTTTAATATGTAAAAAATAAAATAAAAATTGAACCAATATAACTTAAAGGGTAATTTAATAAAATTGCTAGTTTGATTTTCTAGGCTTTGGGGTTCTTCACGATTGAAACAGAGATTAATGAAGAACCAAAAGGAATAAGTGACGGGAGTCGCGATAGAGAACAAAAAATATAATTGAGAGTAATTTGGCTATGCTGTACCTGTATACATGTCTTGTTTAATGACAAATCCAAGCGAACCAGAAAGCACGTAGATTACACGAACCAATCGTATCACATTAGCTGTTCAATAAAAAGTAAATATAATTTATTTTAGATAATTACAAAATAATATTTATGTAAATTTTTAATCAATTAATAATATACATATAACCTTTAAAAAATTAATATTTTCTTTTATTATTATGTTCACTTAATAAATTTATCATTTATCAACTAACTAATTTTTAAATAATTATTTTAATAAAAATAAATTTAATTATATTAAAAAAATTATAGAAAAATTAAGGGTAAATTACTAAGTTGATTACTTTCGTTTGAGTTTTTTTAAAGTTATAGTTATTGAATTCAAAAAATATAAGTTTTAGTTATTTACATTATAATTTTATTAAGATTTGATCGTTAGTTGTCTTGAGTTTGTTGTCAGTTAAAAAATTTAATTTTTATTTTAAACTTTAAATTTTAGATAAATTATTAATTATTGATATTTTTTAAATAAAAAACAGTTTAGGGATAAAATTTTAATTACCCCTTTTTACACCTCCCACAACTCCATCTTCTTTACATCGTTCCCTTCTGCATTCTTTCCTTCTTCTGCCAAAAGACCATAGCTTCATCCAATGTATAAATTTCTTCATCCCTCGTTTAAGTTCTCTCAAATATATAATACCCACCAATTTCTCCAACAACAAAAAAAACAATATTCTTTGAATGATTCCTTGAAACTGAGAGGGGAAAGGAAAAAAGAAATGAGTTTGATCGGAAGTTTAAGGAAAAGAACAACGACTTCTCCGATTTGTTGCTTTCGTCGCTGGCTACCAAGATTTGTCGTCTCGATGCTTATTTGTCCCCCATAATCGAAGAAGACTCCTTCCCTGAGAATCACGAAAGAGCCATCATTATCTTTAACCCAAGCCCACTTCATCAATGTAACACACCTCCCTTGTGTTCTTCTCCATCTAACCCTATTGTCTCCCTCCATTACGACTTCATCTCCGACTTCAAGAGTACGTTTTCTCATCATTTTATTTTTCCAATTCTTATATGCTTGCAGTATTTTTCCTGGTTCTGATTTTGGGGTATGAAAATTTGTTGTGTAGACCAATTCTTACGGGCAATCGACATGAAATCAGTCGAAACCGAAGAGGACAAGAAGGATAACGAAGGCTGTTTAGCTGTTGTTCCATGGGTTCCTTCTCAGATTCCTTCAGTGGAAAGCATAGATGTTGGGGAGCGGGAATGCAGGAAGAAAGGGACGACTGCAGAGAAGATAGAGTTGTGGAGAGGTGTAAAAAGGGATAATTAAAATTTTAGCCTTAAACTATTTTTTATATACAAAAAGACTTATGATTAGTAATTTATCTAAAGTCTAAGGGCTAAAATAAACATTAAACATTTTTATCAAACTCATGGCAACTAATGTCTAGTGACTAAATTTTAATAAAACAATAACGTATGTGATCGAAATTTATGTGTTTTGATCCCAGTGGTCATAGGTTTATAAAACTCGAAGAAAATGATCAAATCAATAGTTTACCCAAAATTAAATAATTTATGGTATTAAAAATAGTGTAATATAAATTTTAATCTTTAATAAAATAAATATTTAAGTTATATCATTTTTTTGTTTTAAGTGATTTGTTTTTTTATTAAATTAAAATATGTGAGTCCCATTTGATTTTGTAATTATTTTCATGTTGTCCATAAAAAATTGTCAAAATGAATGAATAATACACGACTTTCGATTGCATTATTCCCTTCGAATTTTTAGAGAAACAAATAGAAAAAAAAATAATAAAGCTTGATTCGTTTTTAAGAAATCAAACAGTCTCAAGTCTTAAATATTTTGATTTTGAGAATTCATCTATTCCATGTGTATCAATTTTGATCTGTTATTTTTATTTTTGCAAAATAAAAAACCTTAAATTTCAAAAGTTTATCTCAAAACATTTTGATTATGATAGATGCAAAAGTGAAATCAAAGTTCCAACTATTAAAAATTATGATCAAAACGCTTTAGTTTTACTTAAAAATTCAAAACTTAGAAACAAGTTAAAACTTAAAAATATCACAAGATTTTAATCTTTTAAAAAAGAAAAAAAAATGGATACATGATCGATTTAAAAAAATTACATGAATATATTAAATAATGATAATTTATTTATTTTTAAATAGTCTGAAGTGATTATAATATGACACGTATTTAAAACTTTCTTAACCTATTGACATCTTATAAATTCATATTCGAATTCAAACCTTCTAAAATATAATACTTCTTCTTCACCGCTAATATCATGAGATGAGTTCGTATTATTCTTTGATAATTGTAAAAACATTGATTTTAAATTCATGCATGTCGCAATCATATTATTTTTAAATATTTGCTTCTTCAAAAAATTCCGGCCGCAACTAAAGGGTGTAATCCTCAAATTCTTCGATGAATTCCACCGTGGCGGAAAATGGGAGGAAGGTATCAATCACTCCTTCATTACTTTGATTCCAAAGAAATTGAATCCGGAAGCTTTGAAGGATTTCGGGACTATTAGCTTGGTTGGAGGGATCTACAAAATACTATCAAAGGTACTGGCTAGCAGGCTTCGTCTTTGTGCAGATTATATTATCAGCAACACTCAATTTGCCTTCATACCTGGGACACAAATTTCGGACTTCTCATTCATTGCAAACGAATGTATCGATGAAATAGTAAAGAAGAGGTCAAAGGGAATTGTGTTTAAAGTTGACTTCAAAAGAGCTTATGACACTGTGGACTGGCACTTCCTAATTCGATTAATGAAGGAGATGAATTTCGGGGACAGGTGTTGCGACTGGATCTTCAAATGCATTTCTACCGCTTCAATATCAGTGTTGGTTAATGGGTCACCAACAGAAAGGTTCTCGACAGCTAGAGGGTTAAGACAAGGATGTTCCCTTTCTCCACCACTCTTCAACATTGTTGGCTAGGGTTAAATCTGATGCTAGCTAAAGCAAACAGGAAGGGTCTTTTATCCGGTTTTGTGGTGGGAAACAGAGAGAGATCAATAAGCATTACTCAATTACAGTTTGTTGATGACTTAATGATTTTCTGTGATGCATCTTTTGTTAAACTAAGGAATTTAAAGAGGATACTTCGGGTTTTTGAATTAGCTTCAAGGCTTCAACTAAACTTAAAGAAGAGTAGATTTTTTGGGATTAATGTCCCTGGAGACGAGCTAGCCACATGGGCTAACTCTGTGGGTTGTGCGGTGGGAAAGTTCTCGGCTAAGTATTTGGGACTTCCTCTTGGGCCGAAGAGGAACTCCATTGCCATATGGGACGGGATCCGGTGATTCAAAAATTTGTCCATCGTTTAGCTGGTTGAAAAGCAAAGGAATTATAATTTAGAGGTCGACTAACTTTATTGAAGTCCGTGTTAGCATCGTTACCAACTTTCTTTTTATCTATTTTCAAAATGCCCGATCGAGTATATAGGAGATTGACAAACCTCAATGTCGAATTTCTTGTGGGGTGGCTCCGATGATAGGAGAAGAATACACTGGGTTAAGTGGTCTGAATTATGTAAGCCAAAAGAACTGGGTGGGCTGGATATTTCAGATCTTGCTGTTCACAATAGAGCGTTGATCGAAAAATGGATATGGAGATTTGCAAATGAGAAAGATAGCTTGTGGCAACGTGTTATCAGTTGTAAGTACAATCTCAAATCAAATCCCCTCTACTCCGCGTTAAAACAGAACTTCATGTATATGGAAAGGTGTGATGAATTCTTACCTTAGTGAGGACAGCATTTGAAGGTGCCTGAGGAACAATTTCGTTGTCCAAGTTTGAGATTGGAAGTCTATACTATTTTGGGAAGATGCCTGGCTGTTAGATACTCCTTTAAAGTTGAGTTTTCCCCGTATTTTTTCACTTTCCTGCAAGAAGGATGGGTTTCTTGCAGACATGGGGACAAAGGTAGAATCGGGTTGGTCTTGGAACGTCGTTCCCCGTTGGCAGCCGTTTGACTGGGAATGTGACCAATGGCTAGAGTTCAACGCAGCACTCAGTAGGTTCTGAGCGAGTAATTTGAAGAAGGGTTGGATTTGCAGGTCGGTTTCGGGGGCTAGGAAATACTCTGTTTACTCGATGAAAAAAATACATTCATAGCTCATTGAGTGTTGATCGGAAGAGAAATGTTTGGGTTGGTGTGGCTCCCCTGAAGGTGGAACTATTCCTTTGGCAAGTCATTCAAAAGCGAATCCCGATGAAGTCTGAGCTTATTAAACAAGGGATAACATCAATTACTGATATTTCTTGCCCCCTCTGCAGAGTTCACATGGAGTCCGTCTCTCACTTACTGTTTAGTTGCAACGTTTCCTGGGCTGTATGGATGCAATTTGCAAATTGTTGGGGTCGTTCCCTCGTACTCCATGAAGATCTGAAATCATTCATGCTACAATGGAACGAGGCTAGTCCTCCTGCCCCCTTCTGTTCAATTTGAAATTTTATCCCTTTTGTTGTTTTGTGGCCGGTGTGGCTCTTTAGGAACGAAATGGCTTTTCAAAAAAGCCGATTGGATATAAATCAACTTTGGTTCTTAGCAAAATATCGGTTAGCTTCTTGGTTCAAAGTGAAGAATCCCAATGTTAAAATTTCAATGGAGGATATAGTGGCAGACCCTTCATTAGTTGATCAAGCCACTAGAATTACCAAACCAGTTGTGAATGCTGTGTGGAAGCCTCCACCTGTTGGGGCCGTTAAGTTGAACGTGGATGGTGCAATGCGTAGGGATGGGTTGTCTGGTGGATTTGGTGGAATATTTAGGAATGCTGAAGGATTGAAGATTGGCTCATTCTCGGAACCAGTTGGCCAAGGTCCTCATGTCTTAGCCTAACTTTTAGCTCTAAAATTAAGACCTTGAGATGTATTTTCGGTCAAGCAGTGCTCCATTGCCTCGCCTCATCGTTGAACGCGATAGTAGGCTGGTGGTGGAATGGGTAGCTTGTCCTGAGTCCTGCCCTTCTTGTTTTGCAGCATTAGTTCGTGGTGTTGCTGGTGTTATTAGCTCCAACAATGTCTCTCCGTTTTATTCCAAGAGCTTGTAATATTGATGCAGACAGTCTTGCTAAATAGGGTATTGGTTAATTCATATGTGTCTCAAATGGCTTGTACAATTAAATCAGCCCAGTTTTAGCTTTTATTCAGCTTCCACAGGTGAAGACTAAAGCATGGAACATCAAGTTCAATTGCAGTGCTATGTAATTCAAAATTTGTGCTTTGATCTTGGCTGCAGGTTCGCTGGACATTATTTGGTTTTTGTTCATGGTTCTAGATCCAGAACTTTACGTTCTACTAGTTTGGTGTTTTTTTAGTTGCATTGTTTGCTTTTGTTCTAAGGACCAATCTCTTGGTTTGGGTTGATTTTGCTTTTGCTTCTCATTGTAAGCCCTTGTACCGGATATTAACTGATTTTGGTGTATTTTTGGTTGTGTTTAATAAAATTCTGAGTACTCTTTTCCCCTTCCCCTGTCTTGTTTGAGCTTAGGCTCGATCGAGATGTGAGGGGTTTTTAACGAGGCCCTCCTTACCTTTAAAAAATATATATATATAAATTTTATAAAAAATATTTATAATTTGTATAGCAAACTAAAAGAACGATGGAAAAAGTAACAATAAATAAACGGGGAAAATAATTAAGACACGGAAAACTCATAATTGAACAGAAGAAAGCAAGAATGATTCATTTCTTTTGAGACTTCAAGTCGTCAAATAGGATGCGAGCACATATATAGCACTAGAAAAGAGCTTTAGTTTGTAACCGAAAATGAAAATTTATATTTTCAACTCTCCCTTAAACAAGCTTCTGCTAGTAAGGCCAACAGTTTTGCCCATGACAAAGGCATGCATGCCCAAGACAAATCTTGACCATGTTCATTTTCTAGTAAACAAACTGATGAAACAACTACTAAACGCGCAAAGCGTCAGATAAACCAACTCTTCTATCACAATAATGAATGAAGAAATCAACAATGATCTCCCAAAAAGAAAGCTGCAAACAGCTGTGACACAAACTATTTTTTTTTTGGCATGCATTATGAACCATTCCAGTTCTACTTCTGGTTCTGCTTCCATCCTTCAACTGGAAAAAGTAACTGACCCTCTAAAACATGCCAAAACCATCTCTTTGTGTTTTCCGGAACAATCCTACGAACAAAGCATTTCACCTAACGGATTGGGTGATATTGAGCGGATACTCTCTTTGGAGGCAACTTACGCAAGATGTACAACACTAGAGCTGAAGGTAAGATCTCAACCATCTGTAATTTTATCGATAAAAATGCATGTTAAGGGGAATATAAGTGAGAGAAATAGTACTACACAAGTAAAATGGATTCGTTAAATACCATGTAATAGATCAAGTTCAAAACTGGATGGTCCAAAACATCAAGTGACACTGCCTCATCAAAGGCAGATAAAACCACCTGCATGTAGAGAAAGTAGTTTAAAGAAAGCACATAAAGCACAAGAAAAATGTTTTGCAACGAAATCAAGAAATCAGCAACTTAATGTTAATGTTTCTAAAGGTTGATGGAAAGAGTTTTATTGTTCAACAGTTGTCAACCTAAAAGAGTCTGGGTCAAAGATCGGCATCTGATGTAACTTGTATTTTCTCATACCATTCAGCTTGACCAATTTCTATTTCTCTATTGCAAGGAAAATCTATGTTGAAGGCTTGGAAGGCAGAACTCAGGTGAAGCCTAGCCTCATGCCTCTCTTCTCTGATTCTCTATATTTCTCTCAAAGGGCAAATCCACATATTTTTACTTACATCAGCTATTCAGCTGTTCACCCTGGGATTATTTTGTGAAATGGGAACCATCTATATGTGTATCTTACACTCATTATTAGAAAAAAATTCAAGAAAATAAAAGCTCCGGGAAAGGTTCAAGCTTCCTTTCAACTCAAAAGAAAAATAAGTGGAATAAACTCATGGTGAAGTATTGAACTTTTCCTTGGAAAATATTGTTTGAAGTTTTTTAATTCTTTTTTAAATAAAAAAAGGTTAAAAACTAAATCTCTCAGAGGTTCCCTCTCAGGTGAAGGATGTAGAATGTCTAAATGCATGAATACGAGTTCAGATTATTAGTTTGCCCCAATATATAAAATCAAATGGACTGTCATCTGTTGAGAAAAGAGACACTTCTGTATGAGTTACATGCAAGAGACATATCAAACAAGTAATGGTTTAAAAAGCTACATTCTCCGTCAAGCAATAAATAATGTAGCTTGAAAACCTATCATAAAGTTCAGTCAAGAAAGAAAAACTTACCACAAAGCACCTAATAAGGAAGCAGGTGAAACAAATGGCTGTAACAGATCCAACCTACAAACAGAAAAGACGTCAAATAAACAATAGTAATATTGACAATATCCTATAAAAGTTATGCCATCATAAATACCAAGTGATTTGCGCATAGAAATGTGGGTTAAACTTAACCTATGTCAGACTTTTACCAAAAATGAATTGTTACTTAATAGAAACTATATAGGAACAAAAATACCTCATGAAGCTTCTTCCTTCTTCCTTTTGATTCAATAGGGAATCGTCTTAGCATGAAAAACAGTCTGGAAGGAGTTGAGTAGTAGGATTTGGTCATATTAGAAATTCAAACTCCAATTATCCATAAAAATTTTGTTAACAAACCAGAATTACCTTCCTCCATATAACAAGAATCCTAATGCAGCTATAAATGACACCACTGGAGAAAATAATAGCGAAATAAGTGGCAGAGTAAAAAAAAAAGGCTTGAAATGCAAAAGATTTGCATTAAGAAAAATGAGCAATACCCAGAGATAAACCTTGTGAACTTGTTTTGATGATTCACTGTAACACTTACCTGCAATAAATATTTTTCCAATGAACTCCACCACACTGTTGTCATCTATCCAGAGGTATACCCAGACACAGACCTGAAGTCAAAACTTCATTTTTAGCTTCACTTGCAAATTCAAGTATGTGTTAGAGCTATGGTAGCAGGAAACTTTGAGAAAAAGACTCGAAAAAAAAATAAGTAAACAGATATAATCAATCCTTCACACATTAACCTGATATTAATGATTGTAATTTGCAAAGTAAACAGCACAAGAGAATGCAAGTTGGAGCGCACCTGTATAACGTAAATAACAGCATTGATTGACACATAAAAAATTCGGAGTTTATCTGCTGGTAAGCTTCTTGCCTGCTCAGAATGGCAGGGTAAAATGTCACAGCTCCTCACAAAATTACAAGAAAGAACCAAGTATACGAGTTTGTAACGCAGTCTATTGATCAAGTAGAAGCTAAATTTGATACGCTATTTCACAAAAAAAGAACAATTAAGAATATGTTCTTGCCTGATGGTAAATCTCTGCCCAAAACAACACAAGTAATGTGTACGTGGAGAAAAATAGAAGGCCGGGAAGATCCAACAGTATAAGTGTAAGTACCTAGTTCAAGAAGTTACAGCTCACATTAGTATAAAACCCTCGTCTCAATTGGATCATAACAACTTGTTAGTTACATACTCCTTATTCTCTCAAAATAGCATTCTCCTTCATTTCCTTTATGCAACCCAATAAACCTTAATTTTATGAGAAACACAAACAACAAAACCTAGATTGTGAAACAGATAGAGTGAAATGAATTTGCTTATCATGCCCAAATATGAAATGTAGTCTTATATATCACATTTCAAACGCAATATAAGCTTTGTTTCAGACAAGGAGGACTTCAGTATATGTACTGATATCTTTGGATCGGATCCTATAGCAAACTAACCTTGGGATGCAATACAAATACTTGCTTGTGAAATCCAAACACAATTGCACGCACTGCACAAACAGCAAAGCTCCCAATCAAATAATCAAACTAAAACCCTAAATCCTCACAATAATGCAATGGAAAACACTACATAAGTTTTGAGGACTTTAAAATATCACCTCCGTTAACAATGAAGTTCATAAGATGGAAAACTTTCTGTGTCGTCCAACCATATTCGGGCACTCTCAGTTCAATCCTTATCAATTGTATCTGCACATTAAAAACACCAAATATTACAAACAAAATAATCCAGAATCCTAACATTGTGAACAAATTTCTCGAAACTGGAATCATTAACAATAAAATCTGGAGTGAAATATAAATTAAAAGCTTTGATTGTATATGAAGTATTTACTCCAGCCATTTAAGTAAATAAACAAATAAAGAATTGTAGGAGCAAACAGAGAGTGCCTACTACTAATCCCTAGGTAAATAAACTTAATCGGTTTGGATCCTAAAATATTGGAAAGTATTAACATAAAAATAAAATAACAAATCTTCTACTCAGAACGGATCCAAGCAGAAAAAAATTGAACAATTCAGTGAATACGATAAAAGGTCATAAAAATTGTTAAAATAAAAGGAGGGAGAGAGAGATGACCAGAGCAACAGAGGAAACTAGGGCATAAGCAGCGCAGAGAGTGTAGAAGATGCCATCCTGCCACTTAGTGGACTCATTGATCTCGTCCCACCAATCGGACAGCAGAGCTGGAACCTCCATAGGCGTCAGTGACATTTTCATCGTTCTAACCATTTTTCCTTAATTCCCCGAGCTTTCTCGGGAAAGTCAAAATCCCCTCAGCCAAACAGAAATCGAAGAAAAGCAAAAACACAAAAAGAGCTGAAATTGAAATGAAACTTTTTGAAAAGTCGGGGACGCGAAAGAAAATAATACAACTGTGAGTGACAAACACGAAGAGAGAGAAAATCTTATTTCTCTTTTACATATCTTACCAGACGGTCCAAAACGATGGAGATAACATCTAATTTCAGTACTTAAGTAAAGGAAACCCCCTTTTTTATGCTTTTGTTTTCTTTTATGGGCCGCTCTCGTCTCTTCTCCTTCTCGACTCTCACCTAAGCTTTTACCAGCTCGTGGTAGTTGTAATATTTGATAAAAGGTAAACGAGGCTATTGTATTTTTCTAAAACAAAAAATAAAGTGATACTTGAATTATTTTTATATGTAATATAGTATTTAAACTTAGAAATATACTCAATAAGGTTATTTGATAAATGATTTTCATTATTAATAATTACGATGTTGATTGGTACTTTACGATACTGAAATGATGATTTATGATGCTAAGGCGATGGTTAGGTAATAGATGGGTTAAATTTATTTTTATTGAGTTTTATAATCATATTAGTTTTGTTCAAAGTTTAGGAGTTTATTTATTTTTTAAAAAAATTATTTAAAATATAAAATTTAAAATATACAAATTAAAATTAAATTACTAATATATATATATATATAACAAGAGTGATTGAAAATGTTATTGTTAAATTATTCATTGTATTTAGTGACGAATTTTAATGTGAGTTTATGTTATTTATATAATTATATTATTATGTTCGTACATATCAATTCTAATTGTGAGTTTTATTTTAATTTTATTTTGTAGAGATAAATTTTTTATTCTTTGAAAAAAAATTAAAAAAGTAAATATTAAGGGTGACAGAAAACCTTCAAACACATGAAGTCTATATACACATTAACTTTATAGATATGTATCTATCAAAAATTGATAGGTAAATCGATTTTTTTTTAACAAAAGGTTGCATGATGCTCTTGTTATATTCACTAAAATTGTAACACCCTTAACCCGTATATGTCTCGATATACGAGTCAAAGATATCACATCAACTTGAAAACATTTATTGTACTGAAATTTCCCTTAAAATTTGTTTCCTTTGAAATCACTCTTGTTATAACTTTAAAAATCTATTTTAAAGTATGTTTAGCTTATAATTTATTTCTTTATTATATGAAAATAAATTCATTATTTATTTAGTATTTTTACTAAACCATGTCTTTTCGTAAAACCTTTTAAAAACATAATAATGTAATAAATTCTTGTCATGCATAGATACCGATAAAACTAAACTAAGTAAAATAAACTAAAATAGTTCTAGTTTACTATTACAAATTATTTAAAATAAATACGATAATTAGAAACTACTGACATAATTATACATGCCACTATAAGTCAAAAGAAACATCATAGATGTCTTACTGATACTGATGATATGTATGTCTTTCCAGAAAGATGCTCCGACAGCTCCTTACTGATCGTACATATCCATATTAGAACCTACACATAAAAATCATCACGCGCTAAATATAACTTAGTGAGGCAATTATAATCTAAAGTGAGTAAAATATGAAAATATCATAAACATAAATAAAATAATTCAACTTAAAATATTAAACTGGCAAACCAACTTATCTGAGTTGATTTCTTCACGAAGACCTGAAATTTCTTTTTAAATCATGAACTCGTGATAATTCTGATAAATCAAATCTGATAACATAATTATATCATGCTTTCTATCAACTGAAAATCATTCAAAACTTGCATATTCATTTTCATAGCCCAATGCATATTCATGAGAACATAATATACGTGAGTAAGGTGCGCACTATGCACAACACGGTGCAAATCGTAACTGATATTGAGATATGATGCACTTCAGTGCCATCATAACCTGAATAAGCACTAACGGTGTTGGACATTGATACACAAATGTACCAAAGCTGATAGGATAACATTGATACACGAATGTACCAAAGCTGATATGATAACATTGATACACGAATGTATCAAAGCTGATATGATAATATTGATACAAGAATGTATCAAAGCTGATAATACTCAACTAATGGCATGCCAAGTGTACCAGTAATTCTCATTATACATACAATGGGCTCATGTGTCATAATTAAATCCATAATCAAAATATCATGTTTGGGCAGTTCATACCCTAAATCATTCATAAAACTGATATAGAATATTATAAAAATATTCTTTATAAACTTTATAAATCATACTGTAAATTTGAATGAGGTTGACACATTGCAAGTCGTCCTCGATCAAAAATAATTAAATAAATAATTTACACTCACCTTTACCTCAGTACAGAACTTGTATATAATAATACTAATCACGAGCTTTGTCCTTTCCTTTTGAATCGTTCGGATTGCTAGAATTATTGTAATATGACAATACCAAATTACAACACAAAATGTTTAAACTACATATTAGTATCATTCTAACATAAACTCATTTTGACATTTGAAAATCTATAAAATAAAATCGATAACTAAATTGATATCAACCTAACTCACAACTCCATTATAACTTCAAACTTCTCAAAACACTTATTCAATTCCACGAATAATTATTCCCAACATGATCTTCAACTTTTACCAATTATAAAATCAAACCACATATTTTAATTTTTTTATAGAATTCAACTCAACTTTTCCTTTAATTTCATAATAGCTCTTCACTATTATGATCATTGTAAATTAATTACTAAAATTCCAGCACTTAAATCACATACCCAAATCAATACTTCTACATTTAATAACTTGCAAACAAGTCCCTTGACATTACTTTAATTCATTTCAATCTTCACCAACCTTACACAAAATTGGTGCTCCACTGGACAGACGCCCAGTACCCAATTCACCCCCAGCAACTCCAAATTAATTATAGTAAAAAAATATGAATCCTACTCATCATACTATTAATGTCTAAATGCAATGAACACAATAATTCAACGAAATTAACTAATGCACTTCCAAACGAAGCAGGCTCGCAACACTTGTTCACAATTAGAAACTTGAACATTTGGAACACGAGTTTTCTTTCAGAAACTGGCACGAAATGGAACAAAACAAGGTTAATAAATAGGATAACATTTACGCACATGTTAAACATCAAACCAACTAAAGCCACACTTAAAATTCCAACTTTACCATTTCCTTCATGTAATCCATTGGACGAATCACTAAACCAATCCCTCTTAAATGTTTCCAAATCAATTTTCATGCTTAGTTATTCGTCCACATCCTAAGATCCAAATTCAACCTTAATTCAATCAAAATCAACTTCCCTTTCAACCAACATAAATTCCCATTTTCACATTTAAGCATGAAACCAAGAAATAATTATACCATCTTGTAGAGAAAATAGGATAGAACAATTTCCTATTTCATAATTTAGTCCCAAAACTCACTAAATTTGATCAAAAATGGAAGAAAACAAATTGGCTCACCTTGTCTATGGGTTTCGACAACTAGTTGGAGAAGAGAGAAGAGTTTCACGATGTTTCTCAAAAAATATCTCTAATTATTAACCTTTAAAACTAATTAAACGAGTTTTTTATTCTTTTTTGGACCAAATACCAAAATTACCCTTAATAAATCTTGAAAATTACAAAATGCCATTGTATTATCTTCCATTAAAATATTCCTTGGTCAAAGATGATATAACTTGACTTTGACTTTCGAAATTGACCATGAAATTTTCCAAAAATTGCATTTTAGTCACTAAAATTCCACTGTTTCGATCAAATTTTTAAAATTGCACTGTTCTGAGAAAAATCTCTCTGATCTAAAATATGAAAATAATATTTCCAACCATTTATAACATCATTCAAATTTTCGTAAAATTTCGGTTCGATTCGATTTTCCAATTTCAATACCGAACTTTACTACTTTCTAGCTTTTAACATAATTCTCGTATATATATAAAAAAATCTAATTCTCACTAAAATCTCTATTTTAATCCAAACTATTCATTTACAGACTAAAAATATATATAACTTTTAAAAATTACAAATTCTCAATCCCTACATTTTTTAAAGTTTATACTTTAGTCCCTAAACTTTCTAAACTTATATTTTAGTCATTGGTCTAAATTTGGGGTATTACAATTCCTCCCCCCTTAAAGAAAATTCGTCCTCAAATTTTCTATACATATGTACATATCTGAATTAAATAGATGAGGAAAATTTTTCTTCATATATTCTTCTTGTTCCCAAGTTGCTTCATCCACTTTATGGTTCCGCCAGAGAACTTTTACCAATGAAATTGTCCTATTTCTTAGTTCTTTAACTCCATGTGCTAAAATCTTTACTGGCTCCTCTTCGTATGATAAGTCAGGCTGAATCTCAATTTGCTCCGGTGTAATCACATGTGAAGGATATGATCGATATTTTCGAAGCATCGATACATGAAATACATTATGAATCTTGTCCATCTCTGGAGGTAACGCCAACTGATAAGTTACTAGTCCAATTCTCTTTACAATCTCATATGGCCCGATGAATCTTGGACTCAATTTCCCTTTCTGTCCAAATCTCATAATCGTTTTCTAAGGTGACACTTTAAGAAATACTTTATCACCTTCTTGATATTCAATCTATTTTCTCTTTAAGTCAGCATAAGATTTTTGTTTGTCTGCAGCTATCTTGAGATTATCTTGGATTACCTTCACTTTGTCTTCCACCTCCTTAATTAGATCTGGACCAATTACATCTCGATCTTTTAATTCATACCAATTCAGTGGCGTTCGATATTTTCTTCCATATAATGCTTCAAAAGGAGCCATTTTGATACTTGATTGATAACTGTTGTTGTAAGCAAACTCTGCTAAAGGCAAATACTTTTCCCATGATCCTTTGAAATCAATAACACACGCCCTTAGCATGTCTTCAAGTATCTGAATAGTTCGCTCAGACTAACCATCTATCTGAGGATGATAAGATGTGCTAAAATTTAATCGAGTTCCTAATGCCTCATGCAAAGACTTTCAAAATCTCGAAGTGAATCTTGGATCTCTATCTGAAACTATCGAAATGGGTATTACATGAAGTCGTACTATTTCTCTGATATATAACTCAGCATACTTGTTCATAGAATAATCTTCTCAAACTGGGATAAAGTGTGATGTCTTTGTCAATCTATCCACTATCACCCAGATCGAATCTTTCTTACTGGGTGTGTCAAAGGTAAACCTGATACGAAATCCATGGTAACTCGTTCCCATTTCCATTGAGGAATGAAGATAGGTTGTAACAACCCTGAAGGTAATTGGTGTTATGCTTTTACCTGCTGACAGGTTAGACATTTAGAAACAAACTCAGTGATATCTCTTTTCATACATACCCACCAATATCGATTTTTTAAATCTTGATACATTTTATTTCCTCCTGGATGCATAGTCAAAGGACTATAATGAGCTTCAGAAAGAATATCTTTCTTTAATTCTTCGTCATCGGGTATACAAATTCGATTCCGATAATACAAACATCCATCAGACTTAATTTCAAAATCTGTCATTTCTCATTTCTTTGATTGCTCCATTCTATCTAGACATTTCTTATCTTTATTCTGAAGTCCTTGATTCGATCTACTAGGGCAGATCTCAATCTCAATTCTACAACCAATGAACCATTTTCATTCATTGATAGTCGTGCATCTAACGCTCTCATAGCAGCAAAGGTTTTTCGGCTAAGTGCATTAGCTACCACATTAGCCTTCCCAGGATGATAATCAATAATCACATCATAGTCTTTGAGAAGCTCAATCCATCTCCTTTGTCTTAGATTTAATTCTTTCTGAATGAGCAAATATTTTAAACTCTTATGATCTGTATAAATGTGTAGCATCGTTCACCATACAAGTAATGACGCCATATCTTCAAAGCAAACACCACAACTGCTAACTCCAAATCATGTGTCGGATAATTCCGTTCGTGTGCCTTTAACTGCCTTGAAGCATAGGCTACCACTTTACCTTCTTGCATTAGAACACATCCCAAACCATTATGAGAAGCATCACTGTAGATTACATAATCCTTTCCTGACTCTAGTTGCACTAACACCGGGGCCTCTATCAAAATCTTTTTAAGCATATCATAACTTTCTTGACACTTTTCAGTCCAGACAAATGGTACATCCTTTCGAAGTAGTTTGGTAAGTGGAGATGCAATTATTGAAAAAATTTCACAAATCTTCGATAATACTCGACTAACCCCAAGAAACTTCGGACTTCAGAAACATTTTTCGGAGGTTTCCACTCCACTACCGCTTGCACTTTCTTGGGATATACTCTAATTCCTTCTGCTGAAATTACATGACCCAGAAAGGCGACCTCTGATAGCCAAAATTCACATTTTGATAATTTAGCATATAACTTTTTATCTCGTAATGTCTGAAGTACGATACAGAGATGTGTGTCGTACTCTTCCCTAATCTTAGAATACACCAAAATATCATCAATGAACACAACCATAAATTTATCCAAATATGGTTGAAACACTCGATTCATTAAATTCATAAATGTTGCTGGAGCATTGGTCAGTCCAAACGACATCACAACAAACTCATAATGACCATATCGGGTTCTGATAGCCGTCTTTGGAATATCTTCCTCCTTTATCTTTAGCTGATGATATCCTGATCGAAGATCAATCTTAGAAAATACTGAAACACCTTTAAGCTGATCAAACAGATCATCGATCCTTGGAAGAGGGTATTTATTCTTCACCGTCACCTTATTTAGTTAACGATAATCAATACATAATCTCATCAATCCATCTTTCTTTTTAACAAAAAGTATCGGTGCACCCCATAGAGATACACTCGGTCTAATAAAGCCTCGATTAAGTAGCTCCTGCAATTGCGCCTTTAATTCTCTGAGTTCCGTTGGAGCCATCCTGTATGGAGCCATTGAAATAGGTGCAGCGCCCGGGAAAATATCAATTTTAAACTCAACTTCTCGATCAGGAGGTAATCCAGGTAATTCATCTGGAAATTCTCATATCGTTGGAATATCCTCCAATCGAATTTCAGATTTCCATGTATCAATCAGATTTACTAAGAAAGTTGTACAACCTTTTTTCCATCATTTTCGTTGCCGTCACTGTTGATATTACATTAGGCAAAGATCTCACTTTTCTCCAATTATTATTATCTCGTTACCCTCTACATCCTTTATAAATAATCGCTTCATGCGACAATTTACCCAACCATAATGCCTAGATAACCAATCCAAGCCCAATATAATTTCAAACTCGTCAAACGGTAACTCCAAAAGATTCACCGGGAATACAACCCCTTGAATCTTTATCGGACAATTTCTACTAATCCGTGTGACTCTAGCACTATGACCCAATGGATTTATAGCTATCATATCACTATTGATGGGTTCTAACGGAATATTCTTATTTTTAAATAATTCCGAACTAACATAGGAATGCGTAGAACCTGGATCAATCAAAACAAATACAGGCTCATCATAAAGATAGAAAGTACCTGCTATGATCTCTGGATCGTCACGATCCTCATTAGTCTTGATGTTATAAATTCTTGCTGGAGCATGAACATCTGACTGAGAGGCTGTCTCTGAATATCCCCTCCCTCTACCTCTGCCTTGACTACCTCTCTGAGGCATTGCCACTGATATCTCTGTTTAAACAGGTCTCTCTCTTGCCATTGGACAGTCTCTGATATAATGACTTGGGTCTCCACAACGAAAACAAACTCCTGATCCCGCTGTACATTTACCAGAATGATACTTTCCACACCGTAGACATAATGGGTGTTGTCCCTGGGACTGAGCTAATCTGCCAGCTCTTGTAGCCATTGTCTTTACCTGACGCCCTTTTTCCTTAGCCTCGGATCCTCTGTGACTAGGTACACCAACTTCTGATTTACTCTGGTACTGATAACCTGAACCTCGACCTCTTTTAGATTGAGATAAGAATGATGCTCCTGATCTTTTAGACTGTCGTCTCCGCTCTATCAGAAAATTCTCATTTTGCGTCATTTCTAAATCTTTTGCTTTGTTCACCACTTCCTGAAAAGTGGTTAAGTTCGTAGCCAACAAAAGTTCTCTGAGTCTGGGACGGAGACCTCGAATAAATTTCAGACATATATCTCTCTCGGTGGGAACCATCTCTGAGGCATATCGAGCAAATTTATTAAACTCACATTCGTACTCGTAAACAGATTTACCACCCTGGATCAGATTAAAGAAATCCTGCTTCATCTGAGTAATAAACTGCTCTCCAATATATTTCTTCTGAAATGCTTCTAAGAAAAACTGCCATGTGATATGATCTGGAGGAACACGTGTCGTCACGTTCATCCACCATATACGAGCCTGACCTCGTAATAGTGAAACTACTCCCCCCAATCTCTCATCCTCCGAACAATGAAGACTCTCTAACATTATTTTCACATCATTCAGCCACATGTCTGCCACTACTGGGCCTTCATTTGCTTCACCTTTAAATCTGCAGCTCCTAAACTTTTTAATTCTTTTGGAACCGATATTCTCGAAACTGGAAGAGGAGGTGGAGGCGGAGGAAAAGGAGGTGTTGATATCGAGCCAGTATAGCCTCCAGAGCTTGTAAGAACGTTCCCTGATCTGTAGCGGGTACTCCCTGATGTACATGTTCTCCCTAACGTTGAGGTACGTGCTCTACCTCGTTACTACTCCCACTATCGATTCCCTCGGGAACCTCTTGTTCCGTGGCATGTCTTATGCCTTCCGAACCCTGCATCTAAACAAAATTACAAATTTCGTTAGTAAGGAGCAACATCATAAATAAAAATCCTCAAACCATACCAGATCAGTAATTTCAACATCCTAGTATCATATACATATTTTTTATATAATATAAGCTCGGTTTAGGCCAAGAATCGGATAAACCTATAGCTATGATATCAATAAAACGTAATACCCTTAACCCGTATATGTCTCGATATATGAGTCAAAGATGTCACATCAACTTGAAAACATTTATTGTACTGAAATTTCCCTAAAAATTTGTTTCCTTTGAAAACACTCTTGTTATAACTTTAAAAATCTATTTTAAAGTATGTTTAGCTTATAATTTATTTCTTTATTACATGAAAATAAATTCATTAATTATTCAGTACTTTTACTAAACCATGTCTTTTCGTAAAACCTTTTAAAAACATAATAATGTAATAAATTCTTGTCATGCATAGATACCGATAAAACTAAACTAAGTAAAATAAACTAAAATAGTTCTAGCTTACTATTACAAATTATTTAAAATAAATACGATAATTAGAAACTATTGACATAATTATACATGTCACTATAAGTCAAAAGAAACATCATAGATGTCTTACTAATACTGATGATATGTATGTCTTTCTAGAAAGATGCTCCGACATCTCCTTACTGATCGTACTTATCCTTATTAGAACCTACACATGAAAATCATCACGCGCTAAGTATAACTTAGTGAGTCAGTAATAATCTAAGGTGAGTAAAATATGAAAATATCATAAACATAAATAAAATAATTCAACTTAAAACATTAAACTAACAAACCAACTTATCCAAGTCGATTTCTTCATGAAGACTTGAAATTTCTTTTTAAATCATGAACTCATGATAATTATGATAAATCATATATGATAAAATAAGCATATCATACTTTCTATCAACTGAAAATCATTCACAACTTGCATATTCATTTTCATAGCCCAATGCATATTCATGATAACATAAGATACGTGAGTAAGGTGTGCACTATTTTAATCCAAACTATTCATTTACAGACTAAAAAATATATATAACTTTTAAAAATTACAAATTCTCAATCCCTACATTTTTTAAAGTTTATACTTTAGTCCCTAAACTTTCTAAACTTATATTTTAGTCATTGGTCTAAATTTGGGGTATTACAATTCCTCCCCCCTTAAAGAAAATTCGTCCTCAAATTTTCTATACATATGTACATATCTGAATTAAATAGATGAGGAAAATTTTTCTTCATATATTCTTCTTGTTCCCAAGTTGCTTCATCCACTTTATGGTTCCGCCAGAGAACTTTTACCAATGAAATTGTCCTATTTCTTAGTTCTTTAACTCCATGTGCTAAAATCTTTACTGGCTCCTCTTCGTATGATAAGTCAGGCTGAATCTCAATTTGCTCCGGTGTAATCACATGTGAAGGATATGATCGATATTTTCGAAGCATCGATACATGAAATACATTATGAATCTTGTCCATCTCTGGAGGTAACGCCAACTGATAAGTTACTAGTCCAATTCTCTTTACAATCTCATATGGCCCGATGAATCTTGGACTCAATTTCCCTTTCTGTCCAAATCTCATAATCGTTTTCTAAGGTGACACTTTAAGAAATACTTTATCACCTTCTTGATATTCAATCTATTTTCTCTCTTTAAGTCAGCATAAGATTTTTGTTTGTCTGCAGCTATCTTGAGATTATCTTGGATTACCTTCACTTTGTCTTCCACCTCCTTAATTAGATCTGGACCAATTACATCTCGATCTTTTAATTCATACCAATTCAGTGGCGTTCGACATTTTCTTCCATATAATGCTTCAAAAGGAGCCATTTTGATACTTGATTGATAACTGTTGTTGTAAGCAAACTCTGCTAAAGGCAAATACTTTTCCCATGATCCTTTGAAATCAATAACACACGCCCTTAGCATGTCTTCAAGTATCTGAATAGTTCGCTCAGACTAACCATCTATCTGAGGATGATAAGATGTGCTAAAATTTAATCGAGTTCCTAATGCCTCATGCAAATACTTTCAAAATCTCGAAGTGAATCTTGGATCTCTATCTGAAACTATCGAAATGGGTATTACATGAAGTCGTACTATTTCTCTGATATATAACTCAGCATACTTGTTCATAGAATAATCTTCTCAAACTGGGATAAAGTGTGATGTCTTTGTCAATCTATCAACTATCACCCAGATCGAATCTTTCTTACTGGGTGTCAAAGGTAAACCTGATACGAAATCCATGGTAACTCGTTCCCATTTCCATTGAGGAATGAAGATAGGTTGTAACAACCTGAAGGTAATTGTTATGCTTTTACTGCTGACAGGTTAGACATTTAGAAACAAACTCAGTGATATCTCTTTTCATACATACCCACCAATATCGATTTTTTAAATCTTGATACATTTTATTTCCTCCTGGATGCATAGTCAAAGGACTATAATGAGCTTCAGAAAGAATATCTTTCTTTAATTCTTCGTCATCGGGTATACAAATTCGATTCCGATAATACAAACATCCATCAGACTTAATTTCAAAATCTGTCATTTCTCATTTCTTTGATTGCTCCATTCTATCTAGACATTTCTTATCTTTATTCTGAAGTCCTTGATTCGATCTACTAGGGCAGATCTCAATCTCAATTCTACAACCAATGAACCATTTTCATTCATTGATAGTCGTGCATCTAACGCTCTCATAGCAGCAAAGGTTTTTCGGCTAAGTGCATTAGCTACCACATTAGCCTTCCCAGGATGATAATCAATAATCACATCATAGTCTTTGAGAAGCTCAATCCATCTCCTTTGTCTTAGATTTAATTCTTTCTGAATGAGCAAATATTTTAAACTCTTATGATCTGTATAAATGTAGCATCGTTCACCATACAAGTAATGACGCCATATCTTCAAAGCAAACACCACAACTGCTAACTCCAAATCATGTGTCGGATAATTCCGTTCGTGTGCCTTTAACTGCCTTGAAGCATAGGCTACCACTTTACCTTCTTGCATTAGAACACATCCCAAACCATTATGAGAAGCATCACTGTAGATTACATAATCCTTTCCTGACTCTAGTTGCACTAACACCGGGGCCTCTATCAAAATCTTTTTAAGCATATCATAACTTTCTGACACTTTTCAGTCCAGACAAATGGTACATCCTTTCGAAGTAGTTTGGTAAGTGGAGATGCAATTATTGAAAAAATTTCACAATCTTCGATAATACTCGACTAACCCAAGAAACTTCGGACTTCAGAAACATTTTTCGGAGGTTTCCACTCCACTACCGCTTGCACTTTCTTGGGATATACTCTAATTCCTTCTGCTGAAATTACATGACCCAGAAAGGCGACCTCTGATAGCAAAATTCATATTTTGTAATTTAGCATATAACTTTTTATCTCGTAATGTCTGAAGTACGATACAGAGATGTGTGTCGTACTCTTCCCTAATCTTAGAATACACCAAAATATCATCAATGAACACAACCATAAATTTATCCAAATATGGTTGAAACACTCGATTCATTAAATTCATAAATGTTGCTGGAGCATTGGTCAGTCCAAACGACATCACAACAAACTCATAATGACCATATCGGGTCTGATAGCCGTCTTTGGAATATCTTCTCCTTTATCTTTAGCTGATGATATCCTGATCGAAGATCAATCTTAGAAAATACTGAAACACCTTTAAGCTGATCAAACAGATCATCGATCCTTGGAAGAGGGTATTTATTCTTCACCGTCACCTTATTAGTTAACGATAATCAATACATAATCTCATCAATCCATCTTTCTTTTAACAAAAAGTATCGGTGCACCCCATAGAGATACACTCGGTCTAATAAAGCCTCGATTAAGTAGCTCCTGCAATGCGCCTTTAATTCTCTGAGTTCCGTTGGAGCCATCCTGTATGGAGCCATTGAAATAGGTGCAGCGCCCGGGAAAATATCAATTTTAAACTCAACTTCTCGATCAGGAGGTAATCCAGGTAATTCATCTGGAAAATTCTCATATCGTTGGAATATCCTCCAATCGAATTTCAGATTTCCATGTATCAATCAGATTTACTAAGAAAGTTGTACAACCTTTTTTCCATCATTTTCGTTGCCGTCACTGTTGATATTACATTAGGCAAAGATCTCACTTTTCTCCAATTATTATTATCTCGTTACCCTCTACATCCTTTATAATAATCGCTCATGCGACAATTTACCCAACCATAAGCCTAGATAACCAATCCAAGCCCAATATAATTTCAAACTCGTCAAACGGTAACTCCAAAAGATTCACCTGGAATACAACCCCTTGAATCTTTATCGGACAATTTCTACTAATCCGTGACTCTAGCACTATGACCCAATGGATTTATAGCTATCATATCACTATTGATGGGTTCTAACGGAATATTCTTATTTTTAAATAATTCCGAACTAACATAGGAATGCGTAGAACCTGATCAATCAAAACAAATACAGGCTCATCATAAAGATAGAAAGTACCTGCTATGATCTCTGGATCGTCACGATCCTCATTAGTCTTGATGTTATAAATATTGCTGGAGCATGAACATGAACATATGAGAGGCTGTCTCTGAATATCCCCTCCCTCTACCTGCCTTGACTACCTCTGAGGCATTGCCACTGATATCTCTGTTTAAACAGGTCTCTCTCTTGCCATTGGACAGTCTCTGATATAATGACTTGGGTCTCCACAACGAAAACAAACTCCTGATCAGCTGTACATTTACCAGAATGATACTTTCCACCGTAGACATAATGGGTGTGTCCCTGGGACTGAGCTAATCTGCCAGCTCTTGTAGCCATTGTCTTTACCTGACGCCCTTTTCCTTAGCCTCGGATCCTCTGCACTAGGTACACCAACTTCTGATTTACTCTGGTACTGATAACCTGAACCTCGACCTCTTTTAGATTGAGATCAGAATGATGCTCCTGATCTTTTAGACTGTCGTCTCGCTCTATCAAAAATTCTCATTTTGCGTCATTTCTAAATTTTTGCTTTGTTCACCACTTCCTGAAAAGTGGTTAAGTTCGTAGCCAACAAAAGTTCTCTGAGTCTGGACGGAGACCTCGAATAAATTTCAGACATATATCTCTCTCGGTGGGAACCATCTCTAGGCATATCGAGCAAATTTATTAAACTCACATTCGTACTCGTAAACAGATTTACCACCCTGGATCAGATTAAAGAAATCCTGCTTCATCTGAGTAATAAACTGCTCTCCAATATATTTCTTCTGAAATGCTTCTAAGAAAACTGCCATGTGATATGATCTGGAGGAACACGTGTCGTCACGTTCATCCACCATATACGAGCCTGACCTCGTAATAGTGAAACTACTCCCCCCAATCTCTCATCCTCCGAACAATGAAGACTCTCTAACATTATTTTCACATCATTCAGCACATGTCTGCCACTATGGGCCTTCATTTGCTTCACTTTAAATCTGCAGCTCCTAAACTTTTTAATTCTTTTGGAACCGATATTCTCGAAACTGGAAGAGGAGGTGGAGGCGGAGAAAAGGAGGTGTTGATATCGAGCCAGTATAGCTCCAGAGCTTGTAAGAACGTTCCCTGATGTAGCGGGTACTCCCTGATGTACATGTTTCTAACGTTGAGGTACGTGCTCTACCTCGTTACTACTCCACTATCGATTCCCTCGGGAACCTCTTGTTCCGTGGCATGTCTTATGCCTTCCGAACCCTGCATCTAAAACAAAATTACAAATTTGTTAGTAGGAGCAACATCATAAATAAAATCCTCAAACCATACCAGATCAGTAATTTCAATCCTAGTATCATATACATATTTTTTATATAATATAAGCTCGGTTAGGCCAAGAATCGGATAAACCTATAGCTATGATATCAATAAACGTAATACCCTTAACCCGTATGTCTCGATATATGAGTCAAAGATGTCACATCAACTTGAAAACATTTATTGTACTGAAATTTCCCTAAAAATTTGTTTCCTTTGAAAACACTCTTGTTATAACTTTAAAAATCTATTTTAAAGTATGTTTAGCTATAATTTATTTCTTTATTACATGAAAATAAATTCATTAATTATTCAGTACTTTTACTAAACCATGTCTTTTCGTAAAACCTTTTAAAAAACATAATATGTAATAAATCTTGTCATGCATAGATACCGATAAACTAAACTAAGTAAAATAAACTAAAATAGTTCTAGCTTACTATTACAAATTATTTAAATAAATACGATAATTAGAAACTATTGACATAATATACATGTCACTATAAGTCAAAAGAAACATCATAGATGTCTTACTAATACTGATGATGTATGTCTTTCTAGAAAGATGCCGACATCTCCTTATGATCGTACTTATCCTTATTAGAACCTACACATGAAAATCATCACGCGCTAAGTATAACTAGTGAGTCAGTAATAATCTAAGGTGAGTAAAATATGAAAATATCATAAACATAAATAAAATAATTCAACTTAAAACATTAAATAACAAACCAACTATCCAGTCGATTTCTTCATGAAGACTTGAATTTCTTTTTAAATCATGAACTCATGATAATTATGATAAATCATATATGATAAAATAAGCATATCATACTTTCTATCAACTGAAAATCATTCACAACTTGCATATTCATTTTCATAGCCCAATGCATATTCATGATAACATAAGATACGTGAGTAAGGTGTGCACTATGCACAACACGGTGCAAATCGTAACTGATATTGAGATATGATGCACTTCAATGCCATCATAACCTGAATAAGCACCAACGGTGCTGGACATTGATACACGAATGTACCAAAGCTGATATGATAACATTGATACACGAATGTATCAAAGCTGATATGATAACATTGATACACAAATGTATCAAAGCTGATAATACTCAACTAATAGCATGCCAAGTGTACCAGTAATTCTAATTATACATACAATAGACTTATGTGCCATAATTAAATCCATAATCAAAATATCATGCTTGGGTAGTTCATACCCTAAATCATTCATAAAACTGATATAGAATATTATAAAAATATTCTTTATAAACTTTATAAATCATATTGTAAATTTGAATGAGGTTGACTCATCGCAAGTCTTCCTCGATCAAAAATAATTAAATAAATAATTTGCACTCACCTTTACCTCACTACAAAACTTGTATATAATAATACTAATCACGAGCTTTGTCCTTTCCTTTTGAATCGTTCGGATTACTAGAATTATTGTAATATGACAATACCAAATTATAACACAAAATGTTTAAACTATATATTAGTATCGTTCTAACATAAACTCATTTTGACATTTGAAAATCTATAAAATAAAATCGATATCTAAATTGATATCAACCTAACTCACAACTCCATTATAACTTCAAACTTCTCGAAACACTTATTCAATTCCACGAATAATTATTCCCAACATGATCTTCAACTTTTACCAATTATAAAATCAAACCACATATTTTAATTTCTTTATAGAATTCAACTCAACTTTTCCTTTAATTTCATAATAGCTCTTCACTATTATGATCATTGTAAATTAATTACTAAAATTCCAGCACTTAAATCACATACCCAAATCAATACTTCTACATTTAATAACTTGCAAACAAGTCCCTTGACATTACTTTAATTCATTTCAATCTTCACCAACCTTACACAAAATTGGTGCTCCACTGGACAGACGTCCAGTACCCAATTCACGCCCACCAACTCCAAATTAATTATAGTAAAAAAATGAATCCTACTCATCATACTATTAATGTCTAAATGCAATGAACACAATGATTCAACGAAATTAACTAATGCACTTCCAAACGAAGCAGGCTCGCAACACTTGTTCACAATTAGACACTTGAACATTTGGAACACGAGTTTTCTTTCAGAAACTGGCACGAAATGGAACAAAACAAGGTTAATAAATAGGAAAACATTTACACACATGTTAAACTTCAAACCAACTAAAGCCACACTTAAAATTCCAATTTCACCATTTCCTTCATGTAATCCCTTGGCTGAATCACTAAACCAATCCCTCTTAATGTTTCCAAATCAATTTTCATGCTTAGTTATTCGTCCACAACATTCCTAAGATCCAAATTCAACCTTAATTCAATCAAAATCAACTTCCCCTTCAACCAACATAAATTCCCATTTTCACATTTAAGCATGAAACCAAGAAATAATTATAGCATCTTGTAGATAAAATAGGATAGAACAATTTCCTAATTCACAATTTAGTCCCAAAACTCACTAAATTTGATCAAAAATGGAAGAAAACAAATTGACTCACCTTGTCTATGGGTTTCGACAACTAGCTGGAGAAGAGAGAAGAGTTTCACGATGTTTCTCAAAAAATATCTCTAATTATTAACCTTTAAAACTAATTAAACGAATTTTTTATTCCTTTTTGAACCAAATACCAAAATTACCCTTAATAAATCTTGAAAATTACCAAATGCCATTGTATTATATTCCATTAAAATATTCCTTGGTCAAAGATGATATAACTTGACTTTAACTTTCGAAATTGATCATGAAATTTTCCAAAAATTGCATTTTAGTCACTAAAATTTCACTGTTTCGATCAAATTTTTAAAATTGCACTGTTCTGAGCAAAATCTCTCTAATCTAAAATATGAAAATAATATTTCCAACCATTTTATAACATCCTTCAAATTTTCGTAAAATTTCGGTTTGATTCGATTATCCAATTTCAATACCGAACTTTACTACTTTCTAGCTTTTATTATAATTCCCGTATATATATAAATCTAATTCTCGCTAAAATCTCTATTTTAATCCAAACTATTCATTTACAGACTAAAAATATATATAACTTTTAAAAATTACAAATTTTCAGTCCCTACATTTTTCAAAGTTTATACTTTAGTCCCTAAACTTTCTAAACTTACATTTTAGTCACTGGTCCAAATTTGGGGTATTAAAAAAATATTTATCTTATATTTTTAAATTATATAATTTAATGATAATTCATAAATAAAATTTAATTTAATAAATTTTATTTTTTATAAGATTTCATAAGATTTATTTAATTCATTTTATAAAAAAGTAAAATAAAATTAGAAATTTTTTTGGAGTTTAAGATAATTAGAGGTTAATATATAAAATAAAATTTGCGCAAGATAAACGAGTTTAGAATTATTCAAATAAAAATCATTTTAAATTCAAGATAAAAAGTAATAATATATATTTTAACTTTTAGAAATTTAATTTTAATTTTTGATATTTTATTATACTTAACTTTTTTTAAAAAAAATTATATTTTTAAATTTAAAATATTTTTTTATTTTTTTAAAATCAAATATCTCTTTGAAATTAAAAAAAATAATTTAACCATCGAACTCAATAAAAAATTAATTTAGCTCATCATTCAAGTCATCATTCACCATGGACTACTATCTCCGCACTGTGAAGTGCCATGTTAGTATCGTAACGGTGAGTCAATTTGTTTTCTTCTCCAGCTAGTTGTCGAAACCCATAGACAAGGTGAGTATAAATTCAATCATTATAAAAAGTACATCTAATTATAGTCAATATGAATTCTAATCATACTTAAAAAGAAATTCAATCATAGGGTTTTAGCATTTTTTTTATATGTTACATTACTCATATGTCAATGACCAAAATTCATGTATATCCAATATGAATTCAATCATTAAATTTACACAAATAAAATCACAATACATAGTATAATGCCTTGTATACTTCATTGATCCAAATCATAGAATTGAATTATTCGTTAAAATTATTGTTGATGAGATGGTATGATTTTTTTTAATAGTAAAAGGGGCGGCTGTATTGACTGAATAAGAGGATCACAGGTGTCTTAGATGGCAATATGCCGTATGCGATATTTGAGATTCCAGAGCAATGGGGTCCCACGATCATGGAGGGAGTACTACGTTAGCAGCTTGTGACGCGAAGTTTCTTCACTGCCTCATTGATGGCATGTCCTTACGTATACTTAAACTTAAAACCTTAAAAGATAATAAAATTTCTTAACTACTAAATTCATTTCGTTCGGTGTATCAATTTATTAAGAACACTATCTCACCATATACGACGGACTCAGATGGAGCAGTCATTAGCCATAGGACTAAAATGGTTAATCCCAAACTCCCAATCTCTTAGATATCTCTCTCTATATGTTGTTAAACCTAACTCTTTGATTTTTGGCCTTCGCAAAGCTCAGTGCATCTATGGTTATTGACTATGGTCTCCCAAGTATGCAATGACACGGCAGCTGACTGTAAAACATGGTAGCTTGGGAATGTAAATGGACTTCATAAACATTTGTTTTTGTAACAAAACTTCAGTTTATTAAATTATTTCATTCAATTTCCTTCTTGAGAAATGGTCCTATAATTCCTCTTGTTCATATTGCAACAGGAGCAGTTGCGGCCATCTTAACAGGGGAAACTCGGTGTATATAAAGCTATCTTTATACTGCATTTTAAGTGGTATGATTATTGGGAGCTTGTGGCCGAAGGAAGTGGTCATCATGAGTTTCTGTATGATTGGATCGTTGGATAGGGATAACATAATCATATCCTTACTTGTGTTTGCAATGAAAGCAGGCACGTTTCCCTGATAAGTTCTTTTTGTTTACCCTATTGACAACTCAAAGCAATGTAGTTTTGCTTTTCCTCCTCCATAATTTAACCTGTAAGGTTTTACGACATGTTAGGAATTATAATCTAGAAAAATACTTTTAACTTTGCTAAACCTAGCTTATTGAAATGTATGATCCCTTTAATGAGTTTAGATAGCAAGCATCATGTTCAATTAATTTCCCTTACCGTCAATAGTAACTAACTGGTGATTTTCAGCTACTGTACTCTAAAATATAAACACCCGCTACTCTGAAGCAAAGCTCATATATATAAATTTACAGAAAAAGCTCATAAGACATGGGTTAGGTTAGAACACACATGAAATATTACGATTTCACATACAGAAAAGGCTCTCCTGGTTCATATAACGAAAGATATAAAACAAATGTTTTCTTACAAGCCTCAAAACTGAAAGGCGCCGCCTTTTAATTTGTTTATTTTTCATATTTAGTCACGCACTTGATATTTTATCATATCTTTCTCTTTCTGCTTCTTTTTCTTTGGTTTTTATTTACCTGTCTTTAATTTCAAACGTTGAATGAGATTTATTTGGCAAGCTCGTTTACATGCGGAAGGTGACAGGCATACCTCAGATTTCGATGGGAGGCAAGAGCATTTTTCAGGGCAACATCCACGGTTGCTCCTTCACAAAATACTGAATCATACAACTGACAGGCAAACCGAGACAGTTCCTCCTCTTCGTCCTGAAAACCTCCAGATTGGTGGTTTCCATTCTTCTCTAAGTCGTTGTCTTCCCAATCACTCACTGGACTGAGATGTTCAGCCTCTTCATCTTGTACATCTTCCAGACTAACCTTGAGCCCCCCGTTTTCCAGGCTGTTATGCTTTCCTGATCCAGTACTTGTTGCTGGTGACACATCTTGGGGCTCAGCAGCGGGGCAAATAATAGCTTTGACACCAGAATCCAGAAAGGCCTTAATTAAATTTGCAGTAGGACCATAAGTTCCTGTGCAGATTATGATCCTCTCCCTCCAAGCTCCAACCTAGTATTATTCAACAATGTATCATTTGTTAGAAACAATTTTCTTCAGTGTATCATAGCTCAGTATCTATTGGCCATACAACATCGAGAATAAATGCTATTTGGCTAAAAACTACTGATAATCAATAATACAGGATTTCAGCAACTATAAAGGATTTCAGCAACTATAATCCTCACATTCTTGTAACATAATGTTCTTATTATTATTCCTTCAATGATTAAGAGGTAATATATATATATATATATTTTGGTAGAACGATTAAGAGGTAATTAACTCAAAATCTTGTGTCTAGCAAGGTCATCTTGATCTATAAAGTTTATGTGCAATTGGACCAAGGGAAATTACTCTACTCCGGTAAATCAGATATTGGTCTAACAAAAGGTGCAACAAACAAGCCACGGAACAGGACACAGAACGTCAATAGACAATGGAGGTGAACATCATCAGGGTTCAGGTCTCATGTGCTTTGAAGATAAATCAGATAATCAAATGAAAACCAAATGCATACCATCGAACGAACATCATCAGGTGTCATGTGCAAAGAGGGTATGTGGCGACGAAACATGTATGCCATGATTTCTTTATCATTTTCCATGACCTTGAACAGATAATAAAAATCACAACAGAAGTTCATTAGTTTCAGTAACACCAAACTGAAAACAAATGGAGTCATTTCAAAGCAAATGAGGAAAGCATGCACACTCGGGTTTGGCATCCAATATATCTGTGGACCACATTTCCAACTTGGAAGCATGGTCTGCAATGAACCAAATCAGCAATAGTTGCTATATTGGAAAAAGGTGCTGGACCCTTCCGATGCTGGTTTTGCATCATTGAGGACATTGTAACCTTGACACTTTGCAGAAACTTATCAGCCAGTTCTCCGGGTTCAGCCACAATAAACACATCCTTCTGCCAACTAGTGAAAGAAGCAGATAATAGGTTAGAATTGGCCCATAAGCTACACTCACAAATAATGCGAAAAAACAGACGGGGTTTTAGACCTTAATATTGAGCCAGCTGAGTCATTATGAAGTGCCAAATGTATAATGCCAACTTGTGGTAGATTCTGTAACTTCTCTTGCAATGATTGTACAGGTGAAGAAAGCTGCCTGGGTCTGGGAGAATCCTCTGGGGATAAAGAAGTGATTTTTACAGGTTTTAATCCATCCAAGCTTAAAGGAGGGACTGTGTCAATTTGGCCAAGCCTCTGCAAGCTAACATCAGGACTGAAAACATGAGGGCTTGAGGGATAGGTTTCAGTGATCGGAGGAGGGGTTAATGGTGTTGGAGATCTTGTTGCCGGTAATGTCTTTGGAATTCCAGATATGTCATGCAAAAGAGATAATCTTATTCCATTGCTTGAACAAAATGACTCAAGTGCCCGAGCATGGTGCAGAGTTCTTCCAGAATGAGGACTGTGCAAAGCTTCAACAAGTAGTATATTTCGCCTCCAACCTAATGAAGGGCTATTTTCTCCTAGAACTAGTATAGCCCAAGAAAAATGAATTGAAAAAGATTCAGCATGGCATCCAGAAAGTTAGAACATGTGACAATTAACAAAAACAACCACACCTGAAATTGATGACTTTTTCCTGGAAAAGGATGGAGATTTCAGACTCTCTGCCCATCTCTCATCATGTGTAAAGGGTAGAAGAAGCCTTTCACATGCGTTCTTCAAGGAATCTGAATTGTTTTGGATGTATTCTTCTACAGCACCTTCCAGTTTGAGCCAAACTGTTGGATCAGTCTCATCCAGCTCCACATCACAACGTTCATCAACTACAGGGACAACAATAGAAAACAATGAAAAGTTTGTAATTAATTAACTAAAGAACTGTTACACTATGATATATGGAAAGATCAAAGTAAAAACTGGTTGGATTAAAGCTAGTTATGGAGATATCATGGCAGGGGTAAAATAGACCTCCAACCCTCAACTGTGAAAGCCACAACGAACCTGTTAACTTTTGTACCTGGATTAAACCGAAAGTATTGGATCTCAGGGAGCATAGGTAACAATATACTCAAAGCTTCCTCTGCTCGATCCACAGAGCATGCACTCTCGATCAATACTTGCCCGGTATCTAGATAACGCCAACCACCTTTCCTTGCCTACAACAGAGGAGATAATCATGAATTTCTGAAATGAAGTAATGAATCTGAAACCTCAATATGAAAATAAATGGAAGTAGAAACATATATCTTTTTATTTTTATTATCCAGTAGTCGAATTATCAAAACCACTCTGAAATGTATTGAACTTGGAACATCAATGAAAGCAACCATGCTGTTTCCTTTTATTCTGCTTGAATATCCTCACGAAATGGTGACTTGCAGTTCATGGTCATGTTTATTGGTAAAGTTTTATGGCGCCACTAAAAGCCATGTCATGAAAATTTCTTAGATGGCAAAAGCACGGCAGTTACCTTGACTGGCAAAGAACAACAACCAATTGAAACTATACAGTCAATTTTTGTATCAGGCCACAAAAGTTGTGCTTCTCTCAAGGCAAACACAGTTGGATTGTTTGCCACTATAGCACCATCTTGCCAGCGGTATACATCTACACAAAAGGAAAAATGAAGGTTAAGAAGCTTAGACATTCTTAAAAGTAGTTGATCTAAGCAAGCAGAAGAAAAATACCATCTGAAAAGTCATCAAGATAATATGGGGCAGCTGAAGATGCTCTTATAGCTTGCCACACATTGTGTTTACAACTTCCAATAAAAGCAGTTTGCTTGTAACCAATCTGAGAACCTGTAGTTGGAGGTCCTAGAACAGTGATTCCTGAACTTTCAGATATTGCAAGAGACACCTCTGGTGTTCCCACAGGGTACTGCACATCAAGAAAAATAAATATGTCTACAAATTTATACAGCTAACGAGACATTACCATAAATAAGCATAAAAAAAATAACTTGAACCCATCTAGAGTTCGTATAATTTGATTAAAAAGGAACTCTTGGCCTCAACCTGATAATTGCGGAATAAAAAAGGCTGAGCTGGCGCAACGCTCACCAAAGTTGACACAATAAAAACTTTTGGAATGTTTTTCACAGCAGATTCAATTAATAAGTCGCCATCCTCATCAGCACACATTTCCTTTAGTAATCTCTCAAACTGATCTGCACTGTGCTGCAATACTAAAAGTTTTTATGTCTTGTTGAAAGCAAATGATACTTTGAAAGGTAAAACAAAAATGAACACCTCTGAAAGTTAACTATAATAAATTCCCTAAAACCTCTGAAATTATCTGGTAGGAAAATAAAAATTCCCATTGGTTTAAGAACTTCATACTTTAGATCCATGTACAACAACTCTGAAACTCTGAGATGAACTTTTATAAAGCTGATCAAACTTTTCCCTCCAAGTTGCCGATTCATTATCCTTTGGCACGGGTTCAGCAAAAACAAGTTTTCCTACAAAGCCAATATGGGAGAATAACATTAAAAAAATATGCCACGGATAATTTGTTATTTGAATGAATATTTATGCTGCATACTCACCAAGATTTTTGTAAATTTCTTCACACTGCTCCAAGGTCATCAACTTAATACCAAGGGCAACAGCAAGCATACCACCTGTCGATGTTCCACATATAAGGTCAAATAGTTCATGTATCCTCTTTCCAGTTCCCTTCTCTATTTCTTTAAGGATCTGCACAGTTGCAAGACCTTTCATGCCACCTCCATCCATCGAGAGTATGCGTAGGCCTTGTTTTGGTATTTGTCTCCCTCTAATAGCACGCCTCAAATTTTCATTCTCTCCTACAAAAAAGAAACAATAAGATAATCTTATGATCTTAAGATTCTCAAAGGAAAAGTCAAATCCAAAAAAAATATACCAAGAATGGCCAAAGCACGAGCTGCAGCTTTATTTACAAGTGGTTCAGGTGTAAAAGTCAAGCGCATGAGAAGTTCCTTCAAGCTTTCAGAGGTGACAAGACAGCGGCGATTCTCCAGACAGAAGGCCAAATTTCCTACAGCTATCAAAGCAAGCCTTTGCACCTGATTAAATATAGAGGCTTAATCGTACAGAACCATTCAATATAAGAGTGATAATTATCAGAAAGTTACCTCTGGGTTTTTATGGGCGCACAATATTTTTAATGATCTCAAAACATCCTTGTCTAGCATCTTCTGAGCTACAGTGTCAGATCCAAAGGCGAGTGTGACCACAATGTGCAGCACGGAAACCAGTTTTCCTGGAGCTGGAGACTTCAAAACATATTTTATGCGCTGCATGATGTCACATTTCATCAACTGGATCGCCACAGAAACATCTATAGCAAGAGTTGATAGAGCAGAGCAGGCTTCTTTGACCTGAGACAAATCTGAACTATAAAGACAGTGCAAGTAGGGAGAGGAAAGAAAAAGATATAATGCCCTATGTGACCTCATAAAAGGGAAGTGTAGCCAGTGTACCACATGGCGGTTGTCACTACTTATCATGCTTATGAGCTGCTGCAATGCATTCGCATCTTTACCAATAAATACACGATTCCCCTCGTCTTGCATTATTATCTTGGCCAGTGCAGAGGCAAGCAAAGGGTGATGGCAAGAGGAGAAACGGAATATGAGAGAGAAAAAGGCACTCAGCTTGTGTCTAGATGCGCCAAAATAAGAATTATTCTCCATCTGCAATACAACAAGAGAAGCAGTTCATTTCATACATTTATTATGCTCATTCAAAGGCATGAGCAGGCGAGCAGCTAATATTTGTTGAGCTGCACCTCTATTTGCACAGTCACCGATCTTAGATATTCATCGGCCACAATCCTGATATTGGCAAGAGACAAGTGGCGTAGCTTCCTTAAAGGCAAGATCTCAGGAAGGAATTCGAGTGGATTGCCAAATAACCTCAGAATCTGTAACTCAACCATATCTCTGCCATCCAACTGGAGAAAAGCATTAGACAAGAGAAAGCTACATATTCAAAAGCCTAAAAGAAATAAGTTGATAGTCAATAAAGTGACCTGAAGTCAAGAAGAGGCCGAGCTAGTTTGTTATGCTCTAATGATATTTCTACCAGCCCGATGCACTGTTTCAGCTCCACTGCTCATAAATTACCAACAAAAATATAATGTAATAATGATAGATTACCAACTCTAAAAACAAGATTATACTTACCAGGAACCGAAACAAGCATGTTGTTGTCGACCCTAAGAACTTTCAAGGTTTTTAGTTCACCAAACTCAGGTGGTAACTGTGATAGCTTGTTGTTATCAAGGTATATTTTCTCAAGAATTGGCAATCTGGTTAGCTCGATGGGCAGTGTCTGTATCAAAAAGTAAGCGAGCAGTGAGTATCAAACTACAGAAGGAAAGGAAAAGAAACAGGCCTACCTAAAGTTTATGGACCCACTTTTTCTCAATACCAATATGTATTGCTGACAAAGAGAAATCTAAAAAAAAGAAGATATTAATTAAAAATAGCCTAGACTTAGGCTTATACTTTTTTGTAACAAGTAATTACCGTTAAACCACATCCACAAAGACTAAGCAAAGTGATACTTTTCCAATGGTCACCATTTCCGATGGAAGTCCCGTCACCAGAAAGAACCAAATCCGACCTTAACAATCGAACCAGAACTCCGACTCCATCACTCTGCTGACTCGACCCGCCCGCCTTATACATTATAACCGCTCGTAACGGCTCCCTTCTCTTCTCCACCTTCATCTCCACTCTCACGGCATTTCCTTCGGTCTCTCTCAATTCAATAGCCACCGCGTCTTGAGGCGCCGGAAGCGCCACCATCAGTTGAGATCGCAGCTTGAGCGCCACCTGGTCCTCGTCATCTCCAGACACCCAATCCAGATCGATCCTGGATCCCAACTGTTGCTGGTATTGGGCCTGTAATAATTGGGACAAGGAAGAAGAGCGAGTAAGCGATGGTGGCGATGATGCTGTGCGGTCAGGAATTTCCGTGAATTCTTCGTATCCGTAGTTTAGAGATAAACGGAAGGTATCCGTAAGCCATTTCCATCCTAATCCCCAAGACATTGTGATCGGACAGTAAAAATGCGCGGGTAATAGAATTGTGATCCCGATCTGACGGTTCTGATGATGATTCACATTTTCATTTGTTCATGGAAAGAAAAACAAAATTTGCATTTGAGAATAGAAGTGAAGTTCCTTTTTCTATTGTTAAGGATTGCACTTCAGAGAAATTTATAGGCAGGAACTTCCAGGGATATGAGACACTGAAAGAAACCTGGAACAGTATTTGTTCTCTTTTCCTATGAAAACTACGAACTCCTCGTTTGTTTGTCTGACACCACGCTTGTCCTTTCTTTTTGTCGTTTTACGATTAATAAAAATAAGAGAATTCACTAAACCACGTCATCTTAGGGTCTGTTTGAAGGTATATCTAATTACAAGAAATAAAATTCTCATCCCGTTTCGTTGGTCAACATTCTCAGCTTTCGGTAATTTTTTATTATTAACAGTAAATTTTTTGGAGTACATTAATGGGAATGTGATTATCTCTTCCCTTAAGTATTGCTGGATTACCGACGTTTTGAACTAAAATGCCCTTAATTTTTTTTTTCAAAAATATACTTCTTTTGTAGTTAAATAATAAAAATTCTACGAAGCTTAAATTACAAATTTATCTTTAAATTATTTTAGATTTACAAAAAAATCTATAATTAAAATTTTATATGAAGTACAGGGGTTAAAATAAAATTTTACTCTTTCATTAAACTTATTTATCTTTTCAATTTTGTAAAAATAATTTAACAAATATATAATAAGAACAATTTGGTAAAATATACATTCCAATAATCTTTTATTTCTTTAACCAAATACTATAATCTTACATTCATGCTAAACCAACCAAACACAAAATACAATATTCTCAGTAATTCTATTTCCTGATAATCTTTTATTCCCACTGATAATGTACTCATGACAGTCTTAACAATTAGTTATAATGATCCAAGTTTTCTTCTTTCCCTTTGTTTATACAAATTAACACCTAAATATTTTTTTTCTTAAATTGATATTTATTTTATTTTATGCCAGTTAATATTTTAATTTAAAAATACTTTCATATTAATATGTAATTTAAAAAAATTAAATTAGTAAATAATATTACTATAACATTTTAAGAATTAAAAATATTGTGACACATGATATTTAATAATGTTATTATTTACTAATTAATATCACATTAAGTTTTTTATTAAATTTTATGATATTAAATCAATACATATAATACTTTAAAAATATTAAATTTATATTTTAATTTAAGATAAAAATTAAAATATATATCAGTTTATAGAATAAACCCTTTATAATATATGGAGTACTTTGGATTATACTGGAAAATGGGCGAAAAATAAAGGAAATTGAGCCTAAAGTCTCCGGCAGAAGTTGATTGCAAAACAAGGGGCCCAATCACTCAACACCGACCCAAATGCCCGAATAGTCTTATCTCAAACCCTCGACAACGGAAAACAAAAAGCCAATACAAGGCGCTGCTAAACCATGAAGATGGCTTCAGCTTCAGCAGGCTTAGCTTCAATCTTCAGCAATGGCTACCGGAGTCTCAGCGCTCCAGTCTCCTCCCTGAGAACGTTAGCGTCTTCTTCTTTATTTACGCATTACAAGAGCAATAGCAAGAGTGCCATTTTGCATTGTTTGAGTTCAAGGAAGAGAGAGCTTTCTTGTTTTTCTTCCAGAGTGGATGTTGTCCAAAAAACAACGACTTCTTCTGTTAATGGGTACTTCAACTTATTTTGTTTTGCTTTTTTTTTTTGGTTTATTGGTTTCTGCTTTTAGAGGAGAAAAACTATATCTTTCGGGTTAGAAATGTGAAGCAAAGATAGCTAACTCAAAAAGTGGTTCTCTTTGAAAGGCATGGAGGCTTCTTGGGTTCAGTTGCATTAAGAATTCCTCCGAATAGTTTATTATCTCAAATGAAATTGCTTTGAACGGTGGGATTTTTTTGGGTGTTCTCACATTGTCACAGTTTGGCGAACCTTTTAGGTTTCTCTAACATAGTTTGTTATTTTTAGTGCTATATTGAGCTTATCATTATTTTCCCTTTCGTTCAACCTTTTTTTTAAGTTAATTATATGGTTTGTAATCGAGACTCATTTCCCTTGTGCAGCTATCCCAAATATGACCGGTTACTCCCGTGCCCCTCGGACAATGGCCCGCCAAGAGTCGAACACTTAGTTGTTTCAGAAGGAGGGCCTGTTCTCGAGTATATCTGTAAAGCACTGGATCTTCCTCCTCTGTAAGTCATTATCATTTTTGGTTATTTTATTTTAAACTATGTGATTTATGCTGTTATGGTCTAATCTTTAATTAATAAGGACAGTGTGATATATTCAAAATTTCATTCATTGAAGGTTTGTTGCAGATCTCATCCATTTCGGAGCTGTATATTATGCCCTCGTGTGTCCGCAGCCTCCTCCTACTGCCACCCCAGAGCAAATTAAGATATTTAAAGAAGTAACAGCACCATCAGCTTTGAGTAAAAGAGCATCCATTAAGGGAAAAACTGTGCGAGAGGCACAAAAGACTTTCCGTATAACTCATGTTGAGCAGTTTGTTGAAGCTGGAACATACTTACGTGTACATGTACATCCCAAACGTTCCTTTACTTCTTCAATTGTGATTTGAACTCTGCAAAGTCATTTTGTTAATGCATGTGGATGAATTATAACAACTATATTCTGTCTCAACTTGCTAGGTTGGAGGAACTACAGATAATATAGAAGAAAGTTGCTCAACATTTGCTAGTCGAGCCTTGGGATTTTCCACTCCATTGAAAACTACTCATCAGATAGATAATTGCACAGAAGGCTGGTATTGTATCTTGTACATATTACATTGATTGTGGTTGATTATAGACTTTTTTTTCTTATTATTTTATTTCCGTCATTTGTTGGTATGATAAGTAATAGCTAGTAATTCACTTGCAGTGTTGTATTAGCTAGGACTAAGGAGTATTGCTCGGTTTTTCATGGGAAAATCAGAGTAAGTTTCTAATAGGTTTGTATAATTTGAGGAAGGTAGTTCTATTTCAGAGCTTCAGCTCATAATATTCTGTGAAGTTATGTTTTTTCCGAAGTTAATAGATTAACTAATTAACTATGTATGAGTGGGTATAAATTTAATTTAGCAAATGAATATTTGTTCACTTTGTTAATAGATTAACTCGTAATATTCTGGTTTTATTACAACAGGAGAAAAAGGTAAAGAAACTATATATTGCTCTCACCGCTGCTCCTGTACCAATTGGAATAATGACACACTATATGCGTCCAATCAATATGGCTCCTAGACTAGTCTCAGAAGGTAATACCGTCTCCTAAGCATTTTGTTTATGCTATTTCTCAACCAAATCTGAAACTCTAAGAACTAGAGAAAAACATGGAAAATAAGATTCAGTATACTCCATATTTTGCTCGTCTGACCTAATGATTTCTCACCCTTTTCGCCTCTTTTGATTTTATTTGTTGAAATGAGTACCCAGTTTCTGTAGAAAATAATTGCATTCCTGTTATATAGGATTTTCGTTGGATGTGTGAAAATTCTTTTGCTTATTACATGATTTCTACAAGTGCATAAAGATTTCACTCCCTAATTTTCTCGATATATTTTTACATTGTCAATTTGTCACTCCCACAGTTTGTTCATTACCTTTTTTTGTCTGCCCTATTTCAACATTTGTAATATGGGTTAAAGCCTGGGAGTTATATGACTTGCAGACTTCATTAAAGGATGGTACTTGTGTCAGCTCGAGGTTATGGAATGCAGGGAGGTTCCCTGGCCAGATTCTGTCATTCAAGAAAACTACTATATTGAAGACTCTGGGTGGCCTTTGAAAGATCATGCTTATGAGTGTAAAATAAACCTTTTGACTGGTCGAACTCATCAGGTTATCAAGTTATTCCTTTTTGCAGTCTTTTAAGTTAATTTGATATTCAGTCTTTCTTATTATCATTTTCCCTTGTTCATGGTGGCACTCGAAAGATAATCATAGTAATCTCTTGCCATGTGTCTTAGAGAATGCTCTTCTAAGTTCTAATATTAAGCAAATATTTAGTTTAGATTATAATGAGGTTTAGAAATATAAAAAGCTTAAACCTTGGGGAAATGAAGTTTGTTGATTCCTGATGATTCAGCTACAATTAGAATTGTTTCTGAACTATTCAAGTCCATTTCTGCATTCGTTAACCTTCATTTAGGTGCTAGTTTATGGGACTTCAATTAATAGGGAGGAGCAGAAAACAAACAAACCTCTATGTGAATTTTCATAATACTAAAGCCCCGAGTTTAATAACTACTAAACATTTGATGCAGGTTCGTGCACAACTGGCTGCCTGTGGGGCTCCAATAGTGGGTGATTCGATGTACATGCCATCTGCTATTGCAGAGATGGCAAACCCAGGGCTAAACCCATTTGGAAAATACAAGGAGTACACTAGTGAGAGTGATAAAGAAATGGCTGTCACAAAGTGGATTGTCCAGTTTGGGAAAGAGCCAAGTGTTGCCATTGGTTTGCAAGCATGTCAAATTTCATGGGATGATGGTGAGCACTCTTATGAAGCTAGATCTCCCTGGTGGAGATCCACAATGGCTTAAATTGTATACAATGAGGATATACCGTCATTTTATGGTACGTGTCACTCGTGTTGTGAAAGGTCTCATTTCTGTTTACAAGGGGCCTTAGAATTTTAGTGCCAAACATGCAGGTCAAGCCCATAGATTGGGGAGGGAAGAAGATGATAAAAGGTTAGAGAGCAGTAACTTACTCTCTTCATCCAACCCCTACCAATCAAAATAAGAAAGAAAAAGGTTGTTAGAAAAAGAAACTTGACCCTTTTTCTATGAAGTAATAGTGGTGGGAGAGGAAGCAAAGTTATTAGGGTTGTGAGAAGACTAATACAGATTCTGCACATGTATGAAAACTTCATTTTCTGATATCGTGAGCTGTAAAACGTCTTAGTGAATCTACTCACCACCGTACCATTTTATTAAACGCACGAAGACCATGCAATGGATCTATATATGCCCTCGACAAAAGGTCGTGACAGCACAAATCAAAAGTTTAAAAAGGACCAAGTGGGCCCAACCTTCTAATTCTTTGCATTTCTTCTCGTGAGAGAGATTATCCATATTATTTCAGTTCATCCATAACTGCATGACATAACTTATAAGCAATGGACATAACATGCACGTAAGAGGTATTCGGGAAGAAAAGAGAATTGTAATAAATAAATGAATTTCATAAATATTTTCGTAATAAATTCACGTCCATGTTTTAACTTTTTTTTTGTGTGTGTGGATAAATCAACATTTGTATTTGCCAATCCATACTAAACTATACATATGACTTGTTGAAACAATACCTGCACTTGTCTAGGAGAGGAACTCCATGAACTCTTGTTTCTTTCCTGCGATATCAAATATATAGATACCCCAACCAATTCTCAAAAAGTGTAAACCAGTTCTTCCCTCCTCCATTCCTTACCATCCAATCCAATTCAAATGATCCTGTAATTCAACTAATTCATCCTAAATACGACAGGCCTGAAACACTTGAAGCCACAGTTGCTTGGAATACGAACAACAAAAAGAATCAACCTGAATTCCTCACTCCAACAGTCTTGCCTTAATCTAAACTGTTGGAGTATTAATCCCTATACATACCCAAGCCTGTTTACATATTAATCTTCAAAATTAGGTGGCTCATATACCAAGAACACCCTACAAACATAGCCCAAATCATCAATCTCCATCACTATACCAATAATATTCTTATATCTCTCCAACACCTGATCCTTCTGGCTGTACATAGCAACAAGCAGACCATCTCATCCTAGTCTTTATCCTTTCCAGAAAACACTCTTTATTCTTCGTTCCCGTCAGAAAACCCATTTGTGGGTCATACTCTCTCACCATTTCCTTTAGCATTTTGGCTGTCAAGGGTTACCGTAACCCTTGACAGTTCCAAGATATGAACTCCCTTTAGGGGCTGTTATAGGTCAGTCACCCACAGATCATCACCTTCCTTTTTATCACTAACATTTCCACTCGTACCCCAATTATCAACGTAATGAACCTCGCACAAGTTACCTCCTTGTTCATTCCTTTACTAATCCTTTTTCTCCTAACTACCCTTCTATTCCCATCCCGAACGTTTAAACCATCATTTCCCACATTCTGCCCATAATCAATTCTACTCTTCTTCATCTCAACACCTCCTTTACCAAAACACTTATAAAAACTATCTTCCATTTCAATCCATCTAGCTTTAGTCTTAGCATCTAAATTTAATTTATAAACAATTAAACTTGCCTGTATTTTGATAAGTTCTCTCTTTTGATTTCTTATTCTCCTGCAGCTTTAGACTAAAGTTGTAGTCACCTCAATGATTATATGCTACAGTACGTGAATTATTCTACACTCTGGCTTCCCTTTAGCTTAATTATTGTTCTTCAGCAAATGCATTAATAAAGTTTATAAGAATGTTACTTGTTGAGGGTTCTCCCAGTCTTCGGCCAGAATCCCCAACAACCAATAAAGTATTGTTTTCTCGAAGTGCTGCGATTTTAATTCCAGGATTTTTGTCTCCCAACTCTTAAGAGGGTTCCTGGAGCGCCTTGTTGATATAGAACACAGTCCCTGGATCGTTTATGATTGATGCTCATAATATGCAGTTCGTATCAGAATTTCACTGCATCATCTTCCCAGGCCAAGAAGAAATTGCTCTTGGCCGAAGGTAATTTCTTCCAAATAAACCTGTACTAACATACATGCACGTGAAATAAACTAGGAAGTCGACACATAAAATAAACCGTCATTTCATCCATAACATTAAAAAAGTTCGATTCCTTTACAAACTTGTCGGAACCACTAATCTGAATTACCAAAACTTTCCACTAACACAACTCAATACAACTAAGTCTAGCAGCATCATTACTCGCAGTAAACCAGAAACTTTCTTCTGCCATTAGGTAAGTCGCGTCCTTGGACTTGGATCTTTCCTTTTGGTTCCACACCTAATTTACTTTAACCTTTCGTAAATTAAATAGAATTTTCTAATTTACACTAGCTTTTGGTTCAAATTCTGGCACTTCTTTCTGATCTTCATGAATATCTTGAATACTAGAAGGAACTTCTATATCGACAGCTGATGAGCAGAAACCAAAAGCCACAATCCTATTACATAAACGTATCACTTGGGAGAGCAAGTTGTCTTCTTTTTTCTCGTTTGTTTCCTAGGAATATTTGGGATATCCGTGCCAGACAGGTTCCTCATCATCTCTGTTGCAGGTTGGCATCCCGTTGATTGCTCGAAATCTGTAATTAAACAATGAAAGACCTCATCAAAAGACATATCTCTATAGGAGTGAGGCCATTAAAATTATTGCAAGGGACCACCAGAATGATATTTTAGCCGGGACTTGTAGCATATAGGTTCCCCTTGATATGGCAGCTTTTGTCCCGTGACAGAAGAGCCAAAGGGGCAAATAAACTAAAAAGCTTTCTCCGTGTCTTGGAAACTTAGCTTAAATAAAACTGAGATTTATAATGCATCTCCCCTTGTCAACGAGACCCATGAAATGACCCTATTATCCTTTGTCTTACTCTTATTTAAGGATTGTCCATATGGTAACAGACACCGCTTTAGGGACACATGATTTGCAGTATAAATAAATAAATAGATAAATGAATCGTTGGCTTTTACCTAGTATTCTCTCTATTGCATATTCTATCTTATTTCATCTAAATCATGCATCACGTTGAGAACATTCATCATATCAAGAAAAGGTAAATTGAGAGAAAACATGCCTTGAGAGGACCATGTAGGATTAGAATCTTTGGAGTTACCAATTGATGTTGCTGTGAAATCAGGGTCTGTCTTGAATTCGTTCATCTGCATAAGTTCAACAACTAAGAGATGAACACAATGGGCTTCAATCAAAATATTGAACGGAGTAGAGATAGATCATAGCAATAACATACCCAACTGGGTGCAGAGCCAGAAGGGCCATCCCAACCAATGTGAGCCACATGTTTGATATCTGTCGGATACCCAATTTCCATCTCTCGCTCCTTAACAACTACTATAGCAACAACAATACCCTTTCCCAATTCAGTTCCACAGAAATCAAAACACATAAAACAAACACAAAAGTAACCCAGGAAATATGCTCAAATAAATACATACATATTTCATACATTTCTGGGATGTTATATAGGAAGAGACAGAGAAAGGACTCACCAAAGATTTGGGAAATGAATTTGAAACCTTTGTAGATCCCTTTCATCTTGGTAACCATGATGGTGGACTAGGAACTCAATCGAGCAGCCGGTTCAAAGAATGATTGAATGTTGAAGGAACCTCTAGATAAAGGGGGAAGAGATTGTAATTTTGCTCCCCGGAAAGTAGTTGTACTTAAGATGAGGTTTTTCGCTTTAATATAATCAACAAAAACTCAAAAACAATACAAAAGGACAAAAAGTTCAAGCGTATCAGAGGAGTAATTACATGTGATTTGAGGAACTATATTACCCGTGAAACAAGGTTGGTATCTGTCGTAACCGGTTTTCGTCCGGGCACGAAATATTAAATTTTGGCGGGGAAATTAATGTTAATAAATAATTTTGAAAATAATTTGTGAGTCGCCATCGACCTTTTGGATCAGGTAGATCGAATACCTAAAAATTATTTTTTAAAAGAGTTTTAAGAAAACATCAATTAAAAAATCGAACTGATCTGCGTTTTATAACCAAAAATTCATTCTTTTTAATAATAAAAAGGGATTCGTGGTCGGTTACGTTTAGGGAAGGATTAGCACCCCTACAACGCCCAAAATTGGTACTTTTTTTTTTATAAATTGTCTCTATTATTTAAAATTTAAAAATTCAAAAATATTTAATTATAATCTTATAATTTCAAAATTGTAAAAAATTTTATTTAAAAATATCTGAAAAGAACTTCTAGGTACCTTAAGACAGCTCTTTTCTTTGATATTGATAAATATTAATAATATTGTTTAATTTTAAAACATCAGAATAGGACATCCAGTTATATTAAGACTGTCCTTTTCTTCGATATTAAAAATAAATATTTAAAAGTTAATATTATTATATATATTTATGAATATATATCAAAATATTTAACAATATAATAAAATAATAAATCTATTAAACAATATATTTAAAAACAATAAAATAAATAAAGACATATAAAATTAATAAACTAAATTATAAAAATAATTACTAATTATTAATTAATTATAGGATTTAAATATTTTATTTAATAATTTAGTGACCAAAAGGAAATTATTTAAAATTCAAATTTTATAATAGAATAAATTAAAAATATGAACTAGTGATTAAAAAATTATTTATTAAAATTAAGGGATTAAATCTGTAATTTATCCTAAATATATTATTTTAATATGAAGGACTAAAATAGAAGAAATTAAAATTCGAAGCCTGAATTAAAAATATTATAAATTCAATTTAGTGACTAAAATGTAAAGTGTACAAGCACTAAGGACTGCGGAAGGGATTTAATTTTCTTATAATTACGCGTATAGTCCTTCCCGAAACGACGTCGTTCGGGAAGGACTATAAAAGTCCCAAACCGGCTGGCCCTTCGGGCCAGCCATTTCATTTTTTTTTTTTTCTTTCTTAAACCGAGAGAGAGAGAGAGCCAGAATTCTCTCTGGCCTCTCTCTAGATTCCCTCACCGGAGGGAATCCGGCGGCCGTCTGCCGCCGTGAGTTCTGCCGCCGGCCACCGCCGCCGGTGGCCGTAAAAAATATTTTTAATCCTAAATGTAGATCGGAATGCCCTAAGACCGATTCCGGTCTTTGTTTTCTCTAAAAGACTCCTAATCGGAGTAAATCTAAACAAAACCGAAGGGTTCTACCTTCTTAAACGGCGGTTTGGCAACGTTTGACTTCCGAGGGCTACAAAGGCTTCAAGGGTAAGTCTTCTTCTTCTCTTTTCCTTGGTTTACTGCTGTGGTTGTAGACTGGGATCGTTGGTATAGCTTATTTTTTTCTTTTCTCTATTTTTTTCTTTTGGTTTCTGTCTCTCCTGCGGTCTCTCTGTTCTCTTCCTTCTTTTTCTTCGCAGGTGGGTGGTGGCTTTTATAGCCACCACCGGTGCGGTCATCGGACCGGTCCAAAGAGAGGGCTTCGGTGAGTCATCGGACTACCAGTGGTGACTCACCCCGTAGCCTTGGCGTGGACGGCCGACGTTGATCTTCTGGATCCTTCATTCGGGACGTGGCAGCGGCGGAGGCGGTGAGGGCTTCTGGAAGCAGCAGCGGCGGCGGTGGACGTGTCCCTAGGGTATAGATACCCTAGGGTTTCCTCTGGCAAATGATGGACCGTTGGATCAAACCAGATCCAACGGTTGAGATTGAAGATGGCGGCTGGCGGCTGGCTAGATTAGGGTTTAGAAACCCTAACTGGAAACCCAAATATTTAGGGTTTCCGGTTGGATTTGGACCGGTTTCAGTTGGTTTGTAACTGAGCCGGTTTAATTGTAACTGGTTTGTATTTAATATATTTAATAAAAAATAATAATAATATTAATAATAATATTAATAATGATAATAATAATAATAATAATAATAATAATAATAATAATAATAATAATAATAATAATAATATGGATAAAAAAATTTAGTATCTTCAGCTGCCCCTCTTTGCTCATTCTTGTGTTAACAAGAATAGGGCAAAGATAAAAAGATAATAAAATTTTTATCCATTTGACTTTACTTTGATCATGATGGAGATATTGAATAAATTCTTCTTTTTCTCCAAATAAGTTCTTCTTATTATGAACTCTCTGCTGGGGATGAGGATGACCTCCTTTCTGTGATAGAGTCATTCAAAAGGTTGAATAAGCTTTTGATGAGTTCTTCTCATTATGAACTTTTTCTTCCTTCTTCAGATGACGAGTTCTTCTCATTATGAACTCTTCCTCTGGAAAAGAATGATCCATCAAGTGATGAATTCAAGCAAAAGGTTGAACACGTTCTTCTCATTATGAACTTCTTCTTCCTTCTTCAGATGACGAGTTCTTCTCATTATGAACTCTTCCTCTGGAAATGTTGATCCATCAAATGATGAATTTAAACAAAAAGTTGAACAAGTTCTTCTCATTATGAACTTCTTCTTCTTTCTTCAGATGAGTTCTTCTCATTATGAACTTTCTCTGGAAAAGCTGATCCATCAAATGACGGATTCAAGTAAAAGGTTGAACAAATTCTTCTCATTATGAACTTCTTCTTCTTTCTTCAGATGACGAGTTCTTCTCATTATGAACTCTTCCTCTGGAAATGTTGATCCATTAAATGATGAATTCAAGCAAAAGGTTGAACAAGTTCTTCTCATTATGAACTTCTTCTTCCTTCTTCAGATGACGAGTTCTTCTCATTATGAACTCTTTCTCTGGAAATGTTGATCCATCAAGTGATGAATTTGAATCTTTGCTAAAATCTTTGAAATTCCTGTTAAAAATTCAACAAGAATAAAATGAATGAAAATGCACCTATTTTTGTAAACACCTAAAATATGATGCATGAATGTTAAGTTATTTGATTTCAGATTGGTGAACTGAATATTTCTTCAGTTGTAGAAACCCAATAAATCTTTCTTCTTCAAATCAGAGAATCTATCCTCTTTGACAAATGTAGAGGTAGATATAATGTCACAAAAATTTCTTGAGAATAAAACTCAATTGTATAGGCTCTTGAAAAGCTTGCATTCAGGCAACATGTTGATTCTGATAACAATTCATCTGATTATGAAGTGACCTTTCAAGATGATTTCACAGATATCGATAGTTCTTCTAATACCAAGAAATCTTGAATTCTGATTCTGATGAAGAGAATAAAATGTTATACTTGACAAGATGGGATTCTCAAAGGCTGAAGCTTCAATAGCCATGTAGAAATATGGTCCAAACTTATCAATTGTAAAATTGATAAATTTTATTTGTGCTGCTCAAATGACTAAGGCTGCTGATGCACTTCTTCGGATCAAATAACTCAAAGAACACTTCCAGAAGATGCTATGTTATGATCAAACAGATCAGATAACTCAAAGAACACTTCCAGAAGATGCTATGTTCTGTCCAATCAGATCAGATAACTCAAAGAACACTTCCAGAAGATGATATTGGCAAATTCATCTTCCAAATTCACTGATTGGTTCTGTTAAACCAGATCAAATAACTCAAAGAACACTTCCAGAAGATGCTATGTTCTGTCCAACCAGATCAGATAACTCAAAGAACACTTCCAGAAGATGCTATGTTCTTCTAACCAGATCAGATAACTCAAAGAACACTTCCAGAAGATGCTATGTTCTTCTAACCAGATCAGATAACTCAAAGAACACTTCCAGAAGATGCTATGTTCTGTCCAACCAGATCAGATAACTCAAAGAACACTTCCAGAAGATGCTATTGGCACATATAAAAGGTTGAATTGTTTATAAACATGTACAGGAAGTGCCGAATTGACAGAAAGGGTCTGTAAGGCTTCTGAAGCCTATGACAATGAGCCACCTTCAAGTGTCCAGAAGTATGTTCTTGATGAGTGCTGAAAATGGAATCTAGTATGGGTTGGAAGGAATAAAGTTACTCCACTTGAACCTGATGAGGTGGAAATGCTTCTAGGTTTCCTTAAAAACCATATACAAGGATCTGTATAGAAACATGTTTCCTAGTGATATCAATGTCTTGTTTCTTTTTGCTGGAATCAATACTGCAAAGAATCTTCTACTGTTTTAGTATATCTTTGAAAACAGATGTGCAAGAACTGAATGGTGATCGGTTGGAGCAATTGATGAGTAGAATTAGCGGATTCGACCTCGTTGTCGGTAGCACCACTTGTAACAATCTTGATGTTCATGGCTTTAAGCTAGTGATGAGTTGCTTACTTTGTATTCCATGTATTCAAAAATATTAACATAAAGTGATATTCAGAAATCTTTAAATTATTTCAAAATTATGTTAATTCAATAGAAAAGAATAAATTGAATTTCCAAAAATAAATTGAATCTCAAATAAATTGAACTTGAAATAGATAGAATTGTATTCAAAATTCTGGCAATCATAAAAATAATAAAAATTCAAATGTCTCAACAAATTATAAGCATAAGTATTTCTAAATTAATCAAGTTGACACAACTTAGAGTAATGATGTAAGCCTTTGTCTGGAAGATCTCAATCGTTGTCAAAATGCTTGTAGATGTGAATCTTCTTCCAAACCATCAAAATCTTAAGAGAGTTCAATTGCCAGATGCCTAATATCAACCTGTATTTGAGCCGCCTTTTCAGGTTTTCAACTCAAATCCTTCCTTTGGTTACAAGATGCCCTTTGCGGGTTTTCACCTTGACCCCTTTTTTTCTTTTTCTTTTTCTTCTTTTCCTTTTTTTTTTCTTTTCTTTCTCTTCTTTTTTTTTTTTTTTCTCTTCAAGCATAATATTTCTTGACAGAATCTGAGTTTATTGGATTTTTCAGAATTTTTCCATCCATTTCTGCCAAGATCAATGCTCCTCCGGAAAAGGCCTTTTTCACAACGTATGGCCCTTCCCAATTAGGCATCCATTTCCCACGGAAATCTTTATATATAGGCAAGATCTTTTTTAGTACTAGATCACCCTCTTGGAATTCTCTTGGATGTACTTTCTTATCATGAGACTTCATCATCCGTTTTTGATACATCTGTCCATGGCAAATAGCTTTCAATCTTTTCTCCTCAATAAGGTTCAATTGATCAAATCTAGCTTGGATCCATTCAGATTCATCCAATTTTATTTCTCTCAATATTCGAAGCGATGGAATCTCAACTTCAATTGGTAAGACTGCTTCCATTCCGTAGACTAAAGAAAACGGTGTTGCCCCAGTAGATGTTCGAACAGTAGTTCGGTATGCATATAGAGCAAAAGGTAACTTCTCGTGCCAATCTTTGTAGGTTTCAGTAGTCTTTGTAATGATTTTCTTGATATTCTTATTTGCTGCTTCAACTGCCCCATTCATCTTTGGACGATATGCCACTGAGTTTGCATGTTTGATCTTGAACTGTGTACAAAGTTCGGTCATCATTTTGTTGTTCAGGTTCAGAGCATTATCTGTAATGATCCTCTCTGGTAGGCCATATCGGCAAACTATCTCTTTCTTTATGAACTTGCAGACTGTGGACCTCTTAATATTAGCGTATGAAGCAGTTTCAACCCATTTGGTAAAATAATCAATTGCCACAAGGATGAAGCAATGTCCATTTGATGCTTTTGGTGTGATTGCCCCAATGACATCTATTCCCCACATAGAAAATGGCCAAGGTGCTGTCATTACATGTAGAGGAGATGGGGGTACATGAATCTTGTCTGCATATATCTGGCATTTATGACATTTCCTTGCGTAATCAATGCAATCTGTGTACATGGTAGCCCAATAATATCCATATCTCATTATTTTTCTGGCCATGGAAAGACCATTTGCATGTGTTCCACATATTCCACTGTGTACTTCTTCAATGACATTTCGAGCTTCACTGGTATTTAAACATCTCAATAGCATTTGATCACTGCTTCTTCTATACATAGTCTCTCCATCAAGAAAATATCCAGCAGCCATTCTTCTCAAAGTTCTTTTATCAATTTCTGATGCATTTGGTGGATAACTTTGATTTTTGATATATTGCAGGATATCATGATACCATGGTTTACCATCTACCTCTTCTTCCACACTATAACAATGTGCAGGAATTTCATATACTTGCATTTTGATTGGCATCATATCAACCTTCTTAGTTGCCTGAAACATAGCAGCTAATGTAGCCAAAGCATCTGCCATTTGATTTTCTTCTCGAGGGAGATAATTGAATGTAACTTTTTCAAATTCTTTCACTAATTCGAGGATAAAATTTCGGTATTCCAATAATTTGGGATCTTTTGTTTCCCATTCTCCTCGCAATTGATACACTACCAAAGATGAATCTCCATATATCTTGAGAAATTTGATTTTTCTTTCTATAGCTGCTTTCAATCCCATGACACAAGCTTCATATTCTGCCATGTTATTGGTGCAAAAGAACTCCAGTCTACTTGTAAAGGGATAATAAATATTTTCTGGAGAAATTAACACTGCCCCGATTCCTCGTCCCAAAGCATTAGATGCTCCATCAAAATAAAGCTTCCAAGTTGCAAATTCATCTTTTGTTCTGACTTCTTCATTCATGGATATGCACAACAAATCTTCATCAGGAAAATTGAAGTTCAAAGGCTGATAATCATTTGATACACGACTGGCCAGAAAATCAGCTATGACACTTCCCTTTATCGCTTTTTGGTTGACATATACAATATCAAACTCAGATAATAACATCTGCCATCTAGCCATTCTGCCTGTCAAAGCTGGTGATTCCATTAAGAACTTTAAAGGATCAAGTTTGGATATCAACCAAGTAGTATGGTATAACATATATTGTCTGAGTCTTCGAGTAGCCCACACCAAAGCACAACATAATTTTTGTATTGGTGGATATCGAACTTCACAATCAGTAAATTTCTTGCTCAGATAATAAATAGCTTTTTCTTTCCTTCCTGATTCATCATGCTGTCCTAGTACACATCCCATCGAATTTTCGAAGACCGTCAAATAGAGAATTAATGGTTTATCAGGCATTGGTGATACTAAAATGGGGGCATTGGATAAATATTTCTTAATAATATCCAAAGTTTCCTGACATTCTTCATTCCAGACTTCAGGGTTGTTCTTTCGAAGTAATTTGAACACTGGATCACATTTGTCAGTCAATTGAGAAATGAACCGAGATATATAATTTAATCTTCCCAAAAAGCCTCGAACTTCTTTTTTTGTGTTGGGTGGTGGAAGATCTTGAATTGCTTTTACTTTATCTGGATCAATCTCGATTCCTTTTTTGCTGACCACAAATCCCAAAAGTTTCCCAGAAGTTACCCCAAAAGTGCATTTAGCAGGGTTAAGCTTTAATTGATACTTCCTCAGTCTCTGGAAAAGCTTTCTCAGATTTTGAATATGTTCTTCTTCCGTTCTGGATTTGGCAATCATGTCATCTACATATACTTCAATCTCTTTGTGCATCATGTCATGAAACAAAGTTACCATGGCTCTTTGATATGTTGCCCCTGCATTTTTCAATCCAAATGGCATTACTTTATAACAGAATGTGCCCCACATGGTTATAAATGTCGTCTTTTCCATGTCTTCAGGATTCATTTTTATCTGATTATATCCTGAAAAACCATCCATAAATGAAAACCATGCATGCCCTGCAGTATTGTCCACCAATGTGTCTATGTGGGGTAAAGGAAAGCTATCTTTCGGACTAGCTTTGTTGAGATCTCTGTAATCCACACACATTCGAACCTTCCCATTCTTCTTTGGTACGGGAACAATGTTGGCTACCCATTCTGGGTATTTAGATGCCTGTAGGAAACCTGCATTGATTTGTTTCATCACTTCTTCTTTGATTTGCAACAACATTTCTGGCCTCATTCTTCTGAGCTTTTGTTGGACTGGTTTATATTCTGGATTGATTGGAAGCTTATGTATCACTATATCTGTGCTCAAACCAGGCATATCTTGATAGGACCAGGCAAATATATCTTTGAACTCTTGAAGGAGATTTATCAATTCTTGTTTTATCGGGACTGTCAGAGTAGTGCCAATTTTCACCTCTTTTTTGTCTTCATCTGTTCCCAAATTCACAGTCTCAACCTCTTCTTTGTGTGGTAGAATTTGTTTGTCCTCTTTTTCTACCAATCTTAATAGTTCAGTAGGAACATCACATTCCAGTTCATCTTCACAACCATTGATTTCTTCCAGACATATAGGCTGCTCTAAATTTATCACTGGATTAAATTTAGGAATACACATGCTATTAACACTGTGACACCTGCAAGTTTAAATCGGAACATTTCCGAAAGAATATAGTAAATTTATGAAAATAAATAAATGTAAAAATGTAAGAAAATGTAAAGAATGATTGCCATATGAAAATTTTAAAGAAAATTTCTTATATTTAACATAATTTCTTTTACAAGATAACAAAAAGTTTTCATATTTTTGAGCTAAACATAAAGATTAGTTCTGAATATTACTCTGCATTAATATTAAAAACTATAGGAAGATCTTCAGTGGTCCAATTGGTGAGTGTTTCTCCAGGAAGACATGGTCGAATCATATCCAAGTACTTGCCAGTCTTGTTGTCATTCATGATCATGTTGATAAATAATCCATTCATAGCTTCTTCAACTATGTATTGATCTTTCGTCAACTTCTCTTCTTTAAAGGCTTCAACAAGCTGCTGTTCCACATTAATTGTTCCCCCTGATCTGAATGTTGTCCTCAACTGTGGGAAAGACATGTGTTTCCAAAGGATTTCTCCTCCTTTCAATTTTGCCTTTCTGTCTTCACATCTTCTTTTCATCTCTTTGTTCTTTTGCTGAAGATTTGGCTTAAACCCCAGCCCAAAACGGTCTTTTTTCATCTTTATACTGACAGGAACTGAAATCCCTTGAAGATTCTTTCCTAGACCTCTTCCAGCTTTAGCTCCGATGCCTAAAGTTTGTTGTACCGTCATCTTGGTGCAATCAGACAGTCTGGGATATGGAATTTTGCTTCCTTCTGCAATAAAGGTTGCATTTACAAATTCAAGAGCTCGAAAAGAGCATTCAAGAGCCTCATCATTGGTGTCAATATATGGAACATCGCTTGTTACGGACGCAATGATTTCTTCTTCAGCACTGACACATATTAGTTGTCCATCAACAACAAACTTCAATTTCTGATGTAATGAAGAAGGAACGGCTCCAGCTGAATGAATCCATGGCCTTCCTAATAGACAATTATATGTGGGGTGGATGTCCATCACCACAAAATCAATATTGTACACGACTGGGCCAATTAACAAAGGTATTTCCATTTTCCCCAGCACTTCTTTTTGAGTACCATCAAAGGCTCGTACCACATTCTGATAACTCTTCATGTGTGATTGATCCAGAGGCATTCTTTGAAGTGTAACTAGAGGCATCAAATTGAGGGCAGACCCATTGTCAATCAATACTCCTGGCAACACATGACCATGACAATGTGTCGTGATGTTTAAAGCTTTTACTGACCCCATTCCGCCTTCTGGTATTTCATCATCTGTGAAGGTTATGTAATTGTCGGCGGCTATATGTCCCACAATTCTGTCAAGTTTATTGAGGGATATATCTTCGGGGATAAATGTTTGATTGAGAATTTTCATCAAAGCATTCCTATGTGCTTCTGAATTCATCAAAAGATCAAGAATAGAAATTCTCGCCTGTTGTTTGTGTAGTTGTTCAACCACACTATACTCACTATGTTTCAAGAACTTCAAAAATTCTTGAGCTTGCTTTTCTGTCACAGGTTCATTGAATGCTGGAAGGGATTCATCTTCAAATACCTTCTGAGGTATTGCCACAGCTTTTCCTTTTGCTTTTACTTGTTCTGAAGCATTGGATGTTTCGGGAGAGTAACATCTCCCACTTCTTGTAAAGAAACCGACTTCGCTCACTGCTTCAGATGTCGATGTAGTACTCAAACTCTGTTTTTTCTCTTCTGTTAGAGAATCAGATCCTCCTACCATTGAAACATGGGTAGTATAATTCCAAGGTACCCTGCGGGTATCTTTGTATGGAAATGGTAGAGGAGTGGTAATGACTACTTTTGGCCTTATTGGTGCCGGAATCACCGTGGATGATTTCACATTAATGATCACAGGATCATTTATTCTTTGATTTGGTTTAGAATCCTCTGATGAGCAAACATCATCTTCTTTTTTTCCGGGTTCTTCTTCAAAGAATTGTATTTCTCTGTTGTTCATCAATTTTTGCACCAAGTTTCTAAACTCAGGACATAGTTGAATTTTATGCCCTTTCTCCTGATGATATTCACAATAATTCTTGCCTTCATTCTGCTTTGGCCTGAATTGTTGTGGAATTATACCGGCTAAAGAAAGCTGTTGAAATATCCAAACAAATGGAGATTTAATTTCAGAAATGTCAGTCTTTGCTTTCTTTCTGTTCTCTTCCTGAATTGCATTCACGTTTTTATCTCCATGATTTGGCAATGGATGACTTGATGCGGATGGTGTATTAAATTCCAACTTCCCAGTGTTGATCAAATTTTGAACCACCCTTTTGAATGCTAGACAGTTTTCTATAGAATGTCCTGTAATTCCTTCATGGTAAACACAGTGTGCCTTTGTATCATACCAAGGAGGGAATGGTGGTTGCATGGGAACCAAAGGATAGGGCCTTATAACATCTGCTTTTAACAGCGAATCATAGATCTCTGCATATGATACTGGTAAAGGTGTAAAAGACAACCTTTCATTTTCCTTTCGAGATCCTCTGGACTCTGCTCGATTAGTGTTTGTTTCCTCTTTCTTAACCCTTGGCTGGGTTATTGTAACACTTCTCGATGAATCTTTGCTGTAAGAATTGGCATTGTTGACCTCATTCTCCTTTTTCCGGTATGTAGGTCTTTTGGAACTAGACCCATCATTCGATTCAATCTTGCCACTTTTCAAGACATTTTCAATTAATTCTCCAGAAATGACCAAATCTGTAAAATTTCTTGTTGCGTTCCCCATTAAATGGTTTAAATAAGGAGCCTTCAATGTATGAACAAACATCACTGTGGCCTCTTTTTCTGACAAAGGTGGTTGAACTTGGGCCGCAGTGTCACGCCATCTCTGGGCATACTGTCTGAATGTTTCATTATTCTTTTTCTCCAAATTCTGTAGAGTCCATCTATCAGGGACCATGTCTGTCACATGGCGGTACTGCTCTAAAAATGCTTTAGCCAAATCTTTCCAGGATCTAATGTTGGCTTTAGTCAATTGAGTATACCATTTTAAAGCCGGTCCTGTCAAACTATCCTGGAAGCAGTGAATTAACAATTTCTCGTCTTTCACATATCCTGCCATTCTTCGACAAAACATAGTAATGTGGGATGAAGGGCATGTAGTACCGTTATATTTATCAAATTCGGGAGCTTTGAACTTGATAGGGAGGATTAAGTCTGGAACCAAACTCAGCTCACTAGCATCAAATCCATAGAATGATTCAGTTATTTCCACGGATTTCATTCGCTCTTCTAAGCTCTTGATCTGTCTGGTCAGTTCTTCATTTACTTTTTGTTTCTCATTCAGCTCATTTAAATCTGGGATCAAATGCTCAGTATTAAGGTCCCCTATTTTCACATCGGACATAAGCAGATTTTTGCTTGAAGATGCAGGATCCACTTGTTGTTCCTCATGTGGTTTGACTTCTTGTAACGCAGATGTACGAGCATTGATTTGTATAGGGGTAGTACCAGAGTGATAAATTGATTCTGGTGGAAAACCTAGAGGGTATATGGGTTCTTGGTCAAAAGATACAGGATTTTCCTGCATTTTTCCACTGATAGCCTGCCTTTTAAACATATCCTCTATCTTCTTCATCATACTGTCTTGTGAATTTGCAATGCTGGCTTCAATTTTTTCCAGTTTCATTCTCATTTCCTCTTGTTCTTTATGATGCTGTTCCTCAATACGCTGTATTTTATCCTCCATAATTCTCTTAGTGGCTTGTCTAGTACCGTAGTGATGTAGTATTTCTCTTTTGGCCAGAGTAACTGCGATTGAAAAATCTTTTAATATTATTTTTTCAAATTTTAATTAATGAATTTTAACTTAATAAAATAATTCATAGTGAAAATTATGAAATGAATGATGAATGTATGCAAAATGCATGTATGTAAAAACATTGATCCCAAAAAGTTAACTGTCATAGAACAACTTTCATCGGCATACAAAAATTTCTTTATAATAGTTCATAACTACAGATAAGGCGTAGCTTTCCTATTAAGCTCTATAATTTCTTTCATTAACCATGACACCTTCTTTCCGCACTTAGAAACTGGATCAACTTGATGCTCAATTATTTCGGCTTCAATAGCTAGTTCCCCAACATATCTGGCAACTTCGCTCATTTGTACCATGGCCTCGAACACCATATTGCTTCTTTCTTCACTTCTTTCGATATAGAACTCAGTTGACTTTTGCCATCGTTCAGTTGTTCCTTCAAGAGTTTGCTCTAACTCAGTGATTCTGACTTGGCAATTGTGCAGAATTTTTTCAAGATCTCTAATGCGTCTTCGTAGTGAAGCATTTTCCTCATTACTTTCTTTGAGATCATTAGGTCCTAGACGAACCTTTTCTTGAAACAATGATTCCTCAAGTTGCAAAATGTAAGCATTAAACTCTGAGTTTTTATTTCTAGACTGATCCAGATCCTCTTCAAGTTTTGTTCGTGCTTCTTGCGTTCTTTGATTAAGCTTCTGGATTTGAACATCTTTGTTTCTGCATCTTTGCATCCAATTGCTAGCCACCTCCTGCTCTACCTCAAGTCTGGTGTTGAAATTTTTTCTTTCTAACTCCCATTTTTCTTTTTCAACATTGGATTCTTCCATCTTTTGGCCTCTGACTTCAAGTTCAACAATCAACTGGTTCATTTCAGATTCAAATCCCTTGAACATGCTATTTTTCTCACCTTCAAACTTATTAAAGATATCATTCTTCATTTCTTCTAAATCTTTGGCTCGATCTCTTTCTCTTTGCATTTCATTCATGATCTCGCGATGCTCAGCCTTGTGTTTTATAATTCGCTCTCTTCTGTCGACCTCAAAATCTTCCATTTTTTGCTTCCCTTTCTCAAGGCTTTTGAGTAGACGGCTATTCTTTTCTTTTAGATCTTCAACTCGTCTTTTCTCGATATTCAAATCTCTGGTTATCTGTACCGTTGATTGGCTGGGTCCTGATGCTTTTCGGGATTTGTATAACTCCTGGTAATCTTTCTGTAAAGCTCTGTATTCATCCTCACCTTTTTCTTTATCTTTTCTCAATATTGCACATTGTGACGAATGAAAGTCAATGTCAACCCCCAACATAGCTTTATCTTGTCTCATTTGCTCTAATTCTTTCGACCAGCCATCTCTTTCTGCTTCAAACTCAGCTCTCAAGATTTCAATCTCTGATGGAACCACCTTGATGCGATCATCCATAGAAATATCCTCATTTTGATCTGGTAGAGGAATATTTTCATTTTTCCTGATAGATCTCCATTCTTCATAATCAGGAGTTAACATTTCTTTTGCTGCTTTAGCTCGGATACAAAAAGTTGTTTTCCAAGCTGTAACGGCTTCCATGATATTTCTTTTATAATTTTTGCTGTGGAATGCGAACTCAGATGACTGTAGTCCAGCAGTGACATGTACAAATTGACGACCTTCATACTGTCTTATAACCAGAAGTGGTGCATATCCAATTCCTCCCCATAATCCGAGCAGCATTATCCAGTTGTAATCACCACATTTGTAAATGAATTCCCTTTGTATTTGCCACGGGGCTCGCCAAACAATGTCATTGTTTTGCAGATTTCTAAAGGCATTAATCCACATATCCTTCTTAATTTCTTTCGGCCATTCCTGCTCCAGAAATTCTTTTAATGGTGAGTAATCCGTATTAAAGCGTCGGTATGAAACCTTTTCCGTCCTCCAGAAATGACTACGGATCCACACATATAACAACTGGGTACACCCTGAGAATCGTCCACCTCCTAGCCTTCTGCAAGCATTTAACGATCTGAAGGTCTCTGCTAGGATGGCAGAAACAGGGTTAATCTTCTTTGGCAGTTGTTCAAACAAATCTACCACTGCAGCTTCAACATATCCCAATACTTTTGGGAAGATGACCATACCATATATACCCAGAGCAAATAGATCGAATCGTACTTTAGCGTCTGGATGACTCTGAATAAGCTCCCTGATATTGGTCCAAGCAATTCCTTCGCTTTCGCCTTTTTGTTTTGTACGGGCCGCTACCCATTCTTCTCGTACCCCGGCAATCTTTGCTAATTTAACTCGGAAGGGTTGAGTTTTTATTGACTTTGAATAGATTCGATTCTCCAAAGCCCCTTCGATATGTAACAAAGTTGTGTATTCTTCAATAGTGGGGACCAAGTCTTCCTTATTGAAAGTGAAACAATTGTACCCTGGATTCCAGAATTGAACTAGGGCTCGGAGTAATTCATCATTAATTTCTACATAGAGCAGATATGGGATATCTCCGTAAGTCTGATAAAACTGCAATTTTTTGTTTGAATCCCAACTTTCCCAAATGCTTCGCAAATCTTGCATATCATTTCTTTTTAGTGAAACTGAAGCATAACTGGATAAGTCAGATACATAATCATCTGGCAGACTATCTCCTTCTTGTCTTTGTAAATCTTCAGCCCACTGTCTTACTTCTGAGTTTAGAATTACTTGACTTGAACCCTTTTTATCCATGGATGAAGGTTTTCCAATGAGACTATTAACACAAGGATCAATGTCTTTTATCCTGTATGATGTTATGCAAACAGAAAAATAAAGAACACACAAAAAGAAAATAAGTTAGTTTAAAGGATAATAACATTTATTTAATTTAAACATGCTTTTCTAAATAATTTAAATAAACATGTAAAATAAATTAACAGGAAAGACATAATTCATTTCTCCTGTGTGTACACCTATTTTGGACAAAATTTCGGCATGACTTCTGATCGGAAGAGTTTCTAAGGGTTTTTTATATGCAAGGTTTCAGATCTAGGAATAAAGGTACCCGAATTGTCTTTGTTAGTGCCCCCTTGGGTTGCTAACCCTCAATCCTAGTCCATCACAGACTAAAGTGAATCGAGTTCAATTCGAGGGGATACATTTCTCTATGCCTGACACGGAGAATAAATTCTCACGAAGACATAGAGCATATGAACCCCGAAAGTTACTTGCTAGGTCTGACACGGAGAATAAATTCTCACGAAGACGTCGCTTTCACTTCCACTTAAAAGGGACAACTCAACTATAGAGCTTTATGTAATGCAATGCAAGTGTTGTGTGTGAGGAGAAATGTTCAAACCTTTGACAGAAAAAAATAAATAATGATATAAAATAATTGCAAATAAAACATATAAATATTATAAAAATAATAAGTAAATATAAAAAATTTTGAAAAGAAAAATTAAAAATTAAATATATAAATTTTAATTTTTTAATTAATAGAGACAATTTATAATTGATTTTTTTAAAAGTTTGACCAAGTCCCCAGCAGAGTCGCCAAGCTGTCGTAACCGGTTTTCGTCCGGGCACGAAATATTAAATTTTGGCGGGGAAATTAATGTTAATAAATAATTTTGAAAATAATTTGTGAGTCGCCATCGACCTTTTGGATCAGGTAGATCGAATACCTAAAAATTATTTTTTAAAAGAGTTTTAAGAAAACATCAATTAAAAAATCGAACTGATCTGCGTTTTATAACCAAAAATTCATTCTTTTTAATAATAAAAAGGGATTCGTGGTCGGTTACGTTTAGGGAAGGATTAGCACCCCTACAACGCCCAAAATTGGTACTTTTTTTTTTATAAATTGTCTCTATTATTTAAAATTTAAAAATTCAAAAATATATTTAATTTATAATCTTATAATTTCAAAATTGTAAAAAATTTTATTTAAAAATATCTGAAAAGAACTTCTAGGTACCTTAAGACAGCTCTTTTCTTTGATATTGATAAATATTAATAATATTGTTTAATTTTAAAACATCAGAATAGGACATCCAGTTATATTAAGACTGTCCTTTTCTTCGATATTAAAAATAAATATTTAAAAGTTAATATTTATTATATATATTTATGAATATATATCAAAATATTTAACAATATAATAAAATAATAAATCTATTAAACAATATATTTAAAAACAATAAAATAAATAAAGACATATAAAATTAATAACTAAATTATAAAAATAATTACTAATTATTAATTAATTATAGGATTTAAATATTTTATTTAATAATTTAGTGACCAAAAGGAAATTATTTAAAATTCAAATTTTATAATAGAATAAATTAAAAATATGAACTAGTGATTAAAAAATTATTTATTAAAATTAAGGGATTAAATCTGTAATTTATCCTAAATATATTATTTTAATATGAAGGACTAAAATAGAAGAAATTAAAATTCGAAGCCTGAATTAAAAATATTATAAATTCAATTTAGTGACTAAAATGTAAAGTGTACAAGCACTAAGGACTGCGGAAGGGATTTAATTTTCTTATAATTACGCGTATAGTCCTTCCCGAAACGACGTCGTTCGGGAAGGACTATAAAAGTCCCAAACCGGCTGGCCCTTCGGGCCAGCCATTTCATTTTCTTTTTTTTTTTCTTTCTTAAACCGAGAGAGAGAGAGAGCCAGAATTCTCTCTGGCCTCTCTCTAGATTCCCTCACCGGAGGGAATCCGGCGGCCGTCTGCCGCCGTGAGTTCTGCCGCCGGCCACCGCCGCCGGTGGCCGTAAAAAATATTTTTAATCCTAAATGTAGATCGGAATGCCCTAAGACCGATTCCGGTCTTTGTTTTCTCTAAAAGACTCCTAATCGGAGTAAATCTAAACAAAACCGAAGGGTTCTACCTTCTTAAACGGCGGTTTGGCAACGTTTGACTTCCGAGGGCTACAAAGGCTTCAAGGGTAAGTCTTCTTCTTCTCTTTTCCTTTGGTTTACTGCTGTGGTTGTAGACTGGGATCGTTGGTATAGCTTATTTTTTTCTTTTCTCTATTTTTTTCTTTTGGTTTCTGTCTCTCCTGCGGTCTCTCTGTTCTCTTCCTTCTTTTTCTTCGCAGGTGGGTGGTGGCTTTTATAGCCACCACCGGTGCGGTCATCGGACCGGTCCAAAGAGAGGGCTTCGGTGAGTCACCGGACTACCAGTGGTGACTCACCCCGTAGCCTTGGCGTGGACGGCCGACGTTGATCTTCTGGATCCTTCATTCGGGACGTGGCAGCGGCGGAGGCGGTGAGGGCTTCTGGAAGCAGCAGCGGCGGCGGTGGACGTGTCCCTAGGGTATAGATACCCTAGGGTTTCCTCTGGCAAATGATGGACCGTTGGATCAAACCAGATCCAACGGTTGAGATTGAAGATGGCGGCTGGCGGCTGGCTAGATTAGGGTTTAGAAACCCTAACTGGAAACCCAAATATTTAGGGTTTCCGGTTGGATTTGGACCGGTTTCAGTTGGTTTGTAACTGAGCCGGTTTAATTGTAACTGGTTTGTATTTAATATATTTAATAATAAAAATAATAATAATAATATTAATAATAATATTAATAATGATAATAATAATAATAATAATAATAATAATAATAATAATAATAATAATAATAATATGGATAAAAAAATTTAGTATCTTCAGTATCTATCTTTGGAACTAAAGCAAATTATGATGATAATAGATGAAAGCTAGATCTTTTAGGGGTAAAAAATAAACAACTTTTATGTACCTACAAAATTCTCGTCATCTCCTCCAAGCATTCATGCAAGGTTCCTTGCTTCATCTTGTTTGCTATCACTTTTTCACAAATGGAGAAACATGAAAGATAAAAGTTTTAAAAAGAAACACCCAACAGAGATTCAACAACCCTTTTTCTAAAAGAAACATACAAGGAAGAGAAAAGGTAAAGCAAATGCAGATGGAGAAGAGAGAATGAAGATAAGAGGGTTCTAAAGGGAATGGAAGAGATGGTGGAGGAGAGCCCTGAGATGGAACTAATAAGAAACTCCCAAAGCCAAAGACGAGACGATATGGGTGTTGAAAAACAAAACAACAAAGAATCGAGTCAGGACATAAATAAAAAGCTGGGTGGTGGCTTTGTTAGTTTGGCTGAGAAACACAAGATTAAGAATTGAGACAATATTTGTTGTCGGGGTATGTTGGCTGCTTTGTTGTTGAGAGTGAGTAAAGTGCGGAATGCAGGTACTTTATATGTATGTTTTTAAGGCTACCCCGTGAAAGAAAATATACAGCCCTCTTTCTTTAGTCGCTGGTAAAAACCAGAAGAGGCCGGAGAAGGACAAAGATATATGCTTTTACTGTTCATAATTTTTTTAATCCTCCCTAAAAAAATTAAACTTTCCCCATTGTTTTCTACCTTATTACAACCATGCTAATTCTTCAGAAGTCGAACACTAAAGAATCATTCATTTATTCGGTTCATTAACCGAAACGTATCTTTTCATAACTATCAAGCAATTATGAATGCATATTTCGTGACGACCACATGGATAATCGTATCTTTAAAATATTTCTGGCATTCAATCTGATTTTCAACAGTGTTTTCCTCTCAGGGGGGGTGTTTATTATAATATTATTCAAACTGCTTGTGACCAACATCATCTTGGAATCTGATACAACTAAATTTTCCAAGCGTGTCTTTGGAAATCACAATATCTTATAAATATAATTGATTGTTGCAGCTGTCTCTTCGAATGAAACACGGCCTTGTTCTTCGATAATGGATTTCTGCATTTTTTTGTACAAAAGTTTTGGCCCAAATGACAAGTATTGTACTCGGCAAATCTCTCAAGTTCGACGAAACTATAAGTGCAAGGTTACCATCCAGATTAGTTTAATGTACGAGTAAAACAACAGCAATTTCTTATTACCCTTGCTTCAAAGCAATCGATTAGTTAATGAATCAGGCCTTCATTGAACCTTAAACAAGTGTTAATGCATTGCAAAAATTGTTACAGTCAAAGAGTAGATTCTGAAATTTCATTTATTCAAAACACCAACAGACAGTGAATTTTTACAGCCATTCTTTAAAAGCCACCCCGGTAGATGTCAACCAAGATCCTCCTTGTATAAGCTCAGCCACAGTGAACTTTTTGGCCTCTTCGGCACTAGTAATGACATGAAAGCCTGGCCATTTCACTCGCTTGCTAGTGTCGGCTCTTGGTCCCATGTTCATGTACTCCCCATAGTACAATGTCTTCAAGGCGAAATCCCCACTCCAAACTGACCACCCCGAAGGGTCAATATGGTCACCAATGTAGGATTGCATCACGACAGATCGCGAATACTCTTTCCAGGGCCGGCCTAAATATGACTTGATGGAGGCTTTAACGGGCTCAAGATTAGCACTTGCTATTATATTACAGCTTTGGATCGAAATCCCAGTGTTTTGGTTTGGGTCTATTCTGCCTTGGGCAGTGATCATATTTGATTGTGAGTTCATGGGTTTTCGGGCCACGAGTTTGCAGTTCTGGAACACCACAGCTGCATTACCAAATATGAAGTCCACCGTGCCCGTGATGTAGGAATCTCTGTAGAATTGGCGGTTCGAGTGGGCATAAAGTGTGTCTTGGTAAGCATCGATCTTGCAACGGTTTATAACCGATTGGTCAGCTCCGACTCGGAGAGCCACTGCTTGGTGCTTTTGTGGCCCAGCTGTGTTTTGAAACCATATGTCTTGGGCCATAAATCCATCACCAACGGCCGCTGCATTGTAGATAGCAAAAACTGCCTTAGCTGCTCATTTGGTATCATGAAGGATAATATATAACTGTAATCAAATAGTTCAAAAAAGTGGGAAAAATATCTTTACCAATGGTGGCTGAATTGAAGGTTGTGGATCCATCAATGACATTTAAGCTACCAGTGATTATAGTCGAATTCAGGCCGTCACCAACAATCATCAAATTCTTCTTACTTTTTCTAATCTCAACGTTTTCTTTGTAAGTACCCTTTTTCACATAAATTATGTACCTGTTCGTGCTTTTATCTGGTGCAGCTGCCACAGCCTCTCCTAACGTCTTGTAGTTGCCACTTCCATCCTTGGCCACCACAACATTGGCCTTGATTTCATTAGGCAAAGCTTGTAAAAGCTTTCGATCCTTGCGGCCGACCCATGATGGAAATCCATCGATCAACGGGTCGTCATTAAACTCTGTGTTCATAGGAGAAACTGAAACCAGAGTGGCTAGGGAAGTTCTTGCTCTCGATATAAGGTCACAGAGCACTGGTTCCATAAGGCTCCTCACTGACCCTTGTAGCCCATCCAAGCATGTGACATGGTTAGTCAGCACGCTACTTAGCCATGCCTGACCATTTGTATGCCAATTAACATCTCGTCTTTCAACATCAACGATAGCATCCATGGTCCTATCCCTGGATAACTCCATCAACTCCAGGCAATCGGCTAGACTCGCTTGCTCTCTGGGATTATTGTTCGCATCGTTGAAGCTGTGAGCCAGGTTGATAGCACTTTGCATATGAGCTGCCGATCGCTCTAAGAAGGCATGTAGCAGATCGACATCCTTCATTCTCATGCTTGTGCTTGAGGCGACTTCAGAGAGCAAGGCTGTGCACGATCTCTGGTCAACAGCTCTCTCACAATATTCATATGGGTGATAATTAGTACCAATGGAGCTAAATCTAACTAAACGAATGGCAACCGGAGCAGCTAAGCATATTAGAAGTACCGATGTGAAAATTAGGGGGAGAATCCTGCTGTAAGAAGCTCTTGGCCTGTCTAGTAGAGGCTGACGGGTATTTGCCATGGTATCAGGTGAGCTTGATCTGCTTAACTGCAGTCGTAGGCTCTTTTGTCCTACATATTAATCCTTAAATAAGCAAGGGACTCTATGATGGGATTTTCCCTAATCAAAGCATTAATAAACAAATTAAGGGGATAATGATTGAAACTATAACACGTAGGTCGAAAGAAGTGTTATTTAATCAACTCCATGAATGAAGATGGAAGTTATCATTAGCCCTGGATTTGAGATGATCTGATTTTTTTTTTCAGTGGATTTTGTCGACTTTGGAAAAGGGGGACATTTTCACATTAGTAAGCATGTTTTGGCTTTTACTTTTTATTTGAATCCCACAATGACTAAAGAGGCAATATTCAAGCCAAGGCTAGCTCGGCTCAGGAACATGCCCGTACCCATGTTTCTTGGACTAAAGCTAAAACGTTCAAACCTCTTTCCTCATTAGATTTAATTATTGACAATTTAGGAGTAATTTAATCATCAATGGTAGAATTTCTAGAGCCTTGGAGAAAGCAATGGATCATCATATGACAATGCCTGCCACTTTAGAATTCAAGTGGGGGATTTTATTTCCACTTGTACTGTGAGCCATCATGGAATTGCTGAAATTCACCATTAAAACAACAAACCCAACACCTACACGACCTGCCCTTGTCTTCCACTATTTTTTTTATTAGTATTTACTTTTGTGTCCTGTTACATTTTTTCATATTTTCCCTAGCATTTTGTCTAGTTTTAACATTTGAAAACGATATTTGGGTCAGTAGGTAACCCGACATGGTTAATTGGAAAACCGACAGGATAGTAAGGCCAACTATTTTAAATTGTAGTGGTAAAATGCTGTGTTGTACGTCAACTTGCACTACTTTCGGTGGGCTCTTGCTAGGTTACACGCATGTAAATTGAGATACAGAATTCGAGGGCTTTTTACTCTTAACACAACGCAAACAATTACACAATCGAAACGGTCCATGAATAATTAAATCGAAATGGCCCAACATGCTTTAAAACGCCTTTTATCGTATAAGATAACTAGAGGAACACTTTGATCAGAGATTACAGAGTTTTTGCATCCAATAATACAATGAAGAAAAGATGAAAGGTAAAGAGGAATGTGCTTCCTTCAAGTAAATGTATATTGCGCGACAAATGGGGAAAACATTCATTCATAGTTGAGGCGGAATATGTCATTATGCACGAAGAAATTTCCTTCAAGTACGGGTACTAGATGAAACATCTGTAACACCATTAAAAATTAGACTAAAAAATGAGAAATGGAAATGTTTATTAATCAAGAATGAGAACCAAGCTCGAGTACGAAATAACTAACCTGGATGAACCGTAAATGGTGCTCCTCTCTGGGCAACTGCAGGCTGCCGCTGACGAAGACGACAATGCCGCCAGCGAAAGTAGAAGGTTGTAAATCAATGGTGCTGATCACATGTTGGCATTGATCAAACGGAAAGCTGGTAAGCTTAGCAGTGATGTCCTCAACACCTAGTATCTTTTGGCCCTCAAACGTCAACATGGAGGAAGGCCTGTAGAGAGAAGAGAGAGCTTGCCGATCATTATCGAAAAGATGGTAGTAATGATCTGTAAATGCCTTCCCGACCAAATCAATTTGTTCTTCCATTGGTTATTGTCTCTGGAAAGATTTCCCTTCTTCTCAAGTGTTACCATGCCATGGGAATATAAGGATAAATGAATATGCCATAAACAGAATAACATGTGGGCTAAGCTAAGCAACCAAAAGGGGACTGTCTCCCTGGGTTGCCATTCAGATGACCATAGTGACCTCGTATTCATTTGCATTTAGCTTAAAGTTCAGAGATTTCTTATAGCAAAAATGAAGGGTGCAATTGTAATTGAAGGATGAGGAATCGACACCGATGCCTGCAGGTGTACGCAAAGTTGGTTTGGAGGAAAAGAGTTGGGACTAGATTTGGGTCACCACCATAATTCAGAGCCTTTTGTAGTCGTCCAAAGGACTCATCAGCTACCTTTTTATGATATTTAAAAGCCCTATATGGTCGCGAGTGACTCATCAGCAACCAGATGCTAAAAGTGAGAATGAAGGAGGTGGGCCGAAAGTTGATAATATATCCTCATTTCTTTTCCTTGACAAAAGAATACTCTTTAGATGGATTCCAATTTCCTAATGCTTGACGAAGGTTTTATTAGAAACTATGTCTAAACTTGGCTAATGGACCAAATCTCCATAATCAACTAATGCCATGAGATTTAGATCCCTGTTATAGGAGTGAAACTACAATCTTAAGGACATAGGACGGCCATACCATTGTCAGCACTTTTCTGTTTTTTGGTAAGAAAAATATACAATGATCACAGTGGGAGCAAGTTCCATTAACCAAAACCCCATGGGCTAAACTTATTTTTCTTCAAAATTTTAATTACTCAACTTTTGAATTGCTCCTACTTTAGTTAATCTACAATTGAATAATAAATGATGATATAATATGACAATTTATACCAAAATAATGTTGTTTTGAATACCAAAATGGTGGCAACATAAGCTCATAATCATCCCTCTCATTTCGAAACTTAATAGTCAGCATTTTCATATCATAAATCATTCTTCCATAATCGGGATTATATAAGCTGGAGTACGATGGCATCGGTCATGTTACAAACTATGCATGGAGCTTTCAATCTCATGTCGAAAAAGGGCAAAAATGAACATATAAATGTAGGCGTTGCACATCCTAATAATCTAGTTTTGCGAGAAATGCACAATAATGCCGTGACAGATAGTATCAAAGCCAAATCTTAATTTATCGTACTCCCATGTGGAACGACCCAAGCTAGAGAATGCCGCATAACCTAAAAAGTCGTGTTTGCAAAGTGTAATTGCCATGTGATAAATGCATTAGCTATATCAATTACTTGAATCCAGAAATCATCCGCTTATAAGTACGCTTGTCAGGTTTAAGCCCCATTTTCAACATTTCATCATGAAACTTCATGGCTTTTCTCAGTTCCTTCAAGCGGCAGAGCTCACAGATCATGATTGTAAAACTTGCACTATCAACCAAGTTCAACCCTATCATATAATCAAACACCCGGACCACTTCTTCTGCTTTGTTTTCCCTCCATAGCCCTTCAAGAATCATGTTGTATGTTGTTACATCTAACCTTCCCTTCACTTTCTCCATCTTATCATGCAATGCAACAACTTTATCCATCTCCCTGTTAAAGCAATAATACTCCATCACCAAATAACAAGGAACTGAATCAGGCAATAACCCTTTCTATAGCATCACATTCAAGAGTTCTTCAGCCTTTCTCCAATTGTTTCTTCTACATTGTGATGCTATATATTTGGACAATTGAGATGGACAAGGACTATGTCCTTGTTTCATAATGTTCACCAACAATCCATATCCATCATCGAACCGATCTTCCTCACAAAGGATATTTAAAAATGCACTATAGCAACTTTCTTTTACCTTAATTCCCCTTTTCAACATCATCCTATACATGTTTGTCGCTTCATCTATTCTCCCAACCTGGGATATTGCCTTTAATAAAGATCCATGAGTATCATCCTGTAATCTAATGTTCTTACTACAAGCCTTCTTAAACATCATTTCAGCTGCATGTGTCCTTTTCAAATCACAAAGCTTTTGGATGATCAAATCATTTCCTGAAACTTGGCTTCTTGGAAGCAATTGCTTCTCTATCATCATCCTCATTATCTTCTCAATCACACATCTATTGCCATATTTACAAGCCCCATCAAGTACTGAGCTATAGGTACAAAAACTAGTATCAAGTTTTCTCTCATTCATCTCATTTAATCGATGAAATGCAGCTTCAAAATCCCCAGTTTTGCTATAAAAATCAACAACAAGATCATAAATTTCAGAATTATAAATGCCCTTATCTATCAATCTAACAACTTTACCAAATTTCCCACTTTTAAAAAGAATCTGCGCAACCAATGACCACGAAAATGAATTAGGGTCAGCACCTCGAATCATGGAACCTAAAAAACACCAAGCTAGTTTCACCTCATTTCCTCTCTGTAAAGCATGAAGCAGCTCATTATAAGAACTTATTGAAGGAGTAAATCCGCAGCTTGTCGTTTTTCTAAACACCACTAGTCCTTCCATAAAAAGATCCTTTTTCGAATAACATTTGATCAACGAACTTAAAGCACTAGGATCAAAATTTTTACCTTTGCAAGCCTGAATCATAGAATCTGCAACAACCGGTGCAGCATGCGACTGAATCAGAGGGTCTAAAATGGGGTCCACGGATGGGGAAAACTCCGAGCCGAGTGAAATTCGGATGATATGACATTCGGAGTTGAGGTCCGGTTTAAAACCCAGATGGGTTTTGACCCAGTTGAAGAAAGCTAGAGAAATTTGAGGGTGATGTTGGGTTTTGCGGAGGATTTGGAGGAAGAGAGCCGGGGTTAGTTTGGAGGAGAGATTGAGAGTTTGAAGAAGTGGTGCCCAGTTATGTCTTTGTAAGAGAATGGATGAGACTTGGGAAACTAGCTGAGCCTGTTTGATTTGACTTCTCCAATTAGAAGAAGAAGAAGAAGAAGAAGAATGATTTGTTGTTTTCGTTGTCGGGGTAAGACTCGAAAATGATTTGACGAAACGGTGAGAGTAGCAGCGAAAGTTCATCTGAGTTGAGGTTAGAGTTTAGAGTGTCTGTTGTCGTTTGAGAAATTACATTTTGCAAGGCAGACGTCTCAAGGCCGGCAAGAAAACTATAAGGTGTTTGATTTCATCTGTAAGGGCCCAATGGGGTTCAAATTAAAGCTCCAAGTCCAACTAGTTACCAATTTCGCTCTTACTTGCATCATTATCAAGTCAACACCCTCTCTGATCCATCACTTTAACCTCCTCCTCCATCATCATCTTTAATCAAATCTGGAATAGATTTAGAATAAACTTTTTCCATAACTGGATCTTCTTAAGTCATCAACATTTTGATTAGAACCAGTCTTTTCATTCATCACTATTTCCCTAAAATCAAAACTTAACCAAATAAATAAAAATGAAGAATAAGAACAAGACTCTCGGACGTCACTTGCCCCGTTGCCCGAAGATTAGGATCATCCGCTCTTTTGTAGACGACATGAAACTCGTGCTGGAGAGTTTGGAAGAGAAGATGAACTTTTTTCCTCTCTTTTACATTTAATATATAGGATTAAATAAAATTAAATATGATTTAAGATTAAATGTTTATATGTGTAACATTTTATGACATGTATTATATTTATTGGTTGAGCCTATATGATAGGTAAATAGAAAGTGTTTTTGACATAAATTCTTCGGTTTGTCGATGATTGCGGGTACTAAATCCAGCTGAGTGTTTTCTTTCAATGTTTCTTTTGCATTTCCTTCTAATACAATGGCTAGGAAATTAATTGTGGGTGGCTCATTCGACTGTAAATGTGAGGCAACAGATGTGTGAAACCTATTGTTGTGTAAAGGTATTCAACCCAACAATTATGGTTTGGGTATGGACGGGAAAGTATTGTTTGTTGTGTGCATTGGAGACTGATTTTCATTTTACTTTGTTCGAGATGTATAAATTTTTTATGATATAGCTCATGGACATTTGATTGGTAATTCATGATAGAATGTCACCGTACGCGAACTTGTGGGCGAAGTTGGCACACAATACATTACCTGTGGGATCACAACCAACACAAAATAAGCTGCTTTCACTGTGGTGCTGAGACCAACACGAGACCAAGGCACACAACTATAAACAGGGTCAAGACACGCCTGCCCTAATCTACCCACAAGCACGACCATCAAACAACAAGGGTCGTCTAGGGTTGTGATCACCGCATGCCAAGGTACACCTAGAGTCGAGACCAACGCACGACAATGTCAGCCGAGGGCTCTAGCCAACAAGCAACGAGATGCACTAGGGGTCGAGGCCAACGCACACCGGGTATGCACCTAGAACCGATATGAACGCACAAAGAGGGCCACTTGGGGACAAGGGCAACACACATCGGGGGCACATAGGGCCAAGGCCTGCGCACACCGAGGGTGCACTAAGGGCCGAGGTCAGCACCAACTTAGGGTCTGTCCACCTAGCAAGGTTGACAATTACTTGGAAAATAAAGTCAAGTAGCATAGTCATTGTTTGAATATGACTCAAATATTAGAGTTTCAACTAAAGTAAAGAGTTTTACTTGTAGTTAGACTAAGAGTAGTCATGAGATGCAAGGGGACTTCAATATAAAAGGAGGTCTTCCCACCTCCATTGGATATAGAGAGTTTTGTGTAAATAAACTCAGGCATTCGTGCTAAAATTTTTTCTACACACACTTATTTACGTTTTTTATGCTTTTTCATCGTGTTTATCGTTATAACAACATTAACCGAGGAGTTTAGACTGACTTAGACACCAAATAACCGAACGAGATATCTAAGGGACGCACGAATCAGTTAGCCGAGTGTTTAGCCCGTATCAATAGATTCTAATTAGATTCGTCATTTTTTATTGGAAATCGAAAATCGACATCCGTGTGTGGATATTAATTGCTTTACCCTTAGTAGACTTGGATCAATGATATCCACAAATCATCTAAACTCATCCAAATTATTAATCTTAGACTCATCTGTTTGGGATGCACGTGGAACGCTAAGGAACCGCATACCAAAGGCATAATAGGAAGAAAAAGAATAAAGGCTTTATGTGAAGGGACATCAACCTATTTTCCCTCTAATCAACGACATTTACAAACCTCAAACCACTTTATAAAATGACTCTGTGTTCAATATAATCCTAATAAATCTTCACGATCCATCATATTCCAATTATACCATCAATAATGTTTTATATCTTAATAAATAATTAAATATTTTAAATTTTTGTAATAAAATGATACAAATATCAAATTTATACATACATTTTGATATAATATGAAATTTGATTCATAAGTTTAGATTCGATATAACTATAATTATGAAACTTTAGTTGTGATTTAAATTTATACATAAAACTTTTATGTTGGTTTAACTATACTCATTTAAAGAAATTTATTTACTTTTATATTAAATAAATATAACTATCTATGTACGTAATATGTAAATGTCAAATGATGCTACGTCAATAATAGTATTAATTGTGCGTGAAAAGTTAATCAAATCAAATGTTCATATGTAACATTGTATGTTTTGTTAATGTTCATGTATATTTCTAAAATATATCCTTAAAAATAATTGGCATGTGACAAACATATTGTGTGATTTTGTAAAAAGAAAAAAAAAATACAATTAATCTAATTTAAAATTAAAAGACTTAACATATGATACCATACCATAATATTATATGGTGTTATTGTGTGATGTCACATATCAATTTTGTTATTAGACGAAAAAGGTTGTATTTTGACACGTGATATTATTGTGTGGGTTTGGCTTTATTGAGTGATGCCTGAGGAGGTGGATTTCATGAGAGTGGCGTTATTGTTTGATCATTACGAGAGGTAATTCAATTCATAAGGTTTTGAGCATTGATCTGAGAAGAAAAGGCATGTTCTTGTTTTGATGAGGTTGGCTTTTATTCTTGATCATTATGGTGGATGAATGGTTTTGATGGGTGAATTCTTGTTGTCCTTTGATGATCTGGTATGTTTTGGCAGTTTCGCTTCCTTTGTTTTTGTTCCTGGTGTCTTTGTTTCTCAGGGAGGTGTTTTGACAGCCTCCTTTGACTGTAACCTATTACTGGCAGTGTTATGCATTTATATATTAATAAATTTTAAATTTTACTGGGAAAGAATTATCATTGTATGATATCATATGTTAAACTTTTATTGTTAAAAGATAATTATTTTTTAGTTTAATATATTTTATCATTATATAATGTATGTGATAAATTGTAATGGAAGAGATGTTACTGTCGTAAAATAAGCAGATTAAAGTAATAAAAAGAACAGGAAAAAGAAATATTAGAATAAAGAAAAAAATCTGTATTATTTATATATTTAAAGATATAAAGTACATTTAAAATCATGAATGACAAAACCAACATAAAAAAAAATTATGAATGTCAAAATCAGTAGGTCTCTCAAAGTTATGATATTCGTTCCACATAAGGTACATAGTTTGTGAGTAATCGAAGAATATATATATATATATATATATGAGCAAATTAATATAACGACATGAAGTGTATTTTTGCGATTGAATCATATTTTTTGCCATCTATCTTATAAATATATGGTTGATATATACACAAAAACAGAATATACTAACTTATCAAATTAAAAGTGGTATGAAATATACTTATATGAAATTGTAATGTATTGATATTGTTAAAATATTGGTCTTTATCAGCTATGATTTCTAATGAAGAATCGTGGATGGTGAATTTGACCTTTAATGTAAATAAAATTATCATTTATAAATAAACCATGTTGATAATGTGTTGTAAAATAAACCGAATGAAACAATAAGAAGAACAACTTAGATCAAAATAATAATACATATTTCCCTCTTTATTCTCATGTCTTTTCTTCCTGTTCTTCTTCTTATGGTTTCATTCCACTTATTTTACAGCAGTTACTTCTTTTTAACAATATTTGAGTAGATACATACGTGTAAGTATAGAAATTATTATTTTTAAAATACGGATATCACATCAGAAGATTTATTATAGTTAAGTGTTGCGGAAGACGGCTATCGGATAGATCAAAATCACAACTGATAATTTGAGAAAATAAAAATGAAGATAAAAGAGACACAAAATTTACGTGAAAACCCCTAAATAATATAGAGTAAAAACCACGAGCAACAGTAGAAAAATTTCACTATGATGAAATAGGAATTACAACTTCTCTCAATCTACCAAAGAGAAAATAATGATAATTCTCTCTTGATAAAAAGGAGAAAACAACTCTCAAGAAACTCTCTAAATTCTCTCTAGTATTGGAAGAAAGCTATAATGCTTTGGGATGGTTTTGAAACTAAATGAGCTAGGGCATTTATAGTTGAAGTTTAAGGACTAATTTGTAAATATCCTAAATTACAATGACTAATATTGAGTTTTACCATTGTTGAAATTTCCACAAATGTTGCACCTTTTTGACTATGCATCATTCGATGCATTTGTTTTTTTTTCAACTTTCAACTTGCACCTTTCGGTGCATTGAAAATCCAATTTTGAACAATCTCCCACTTGAAGATTTGATTGGAACAATCATATCTTCACACCATTCTTTCTACATTGTACCTTCATGTTGCTTACGTCTCTGACAGGCCACAAGAGGATCGACACTAGGTAAATTTATTAGCGTTGATCGTATTCGTCATGAAATCTGCTATGTTGTCTTTATTATGGATCTTCTGTATATCTACAGTTCCTTCTTCCACATTTTCACGAATGAAATGGTACTGAACTCGTATGTGCTTTGCCCTTGAATGAAATGCTGGATTCCTTGCTAGATGCAAGGTGCTTTGACTGTCACAAAACATAGAGACATACTCTTGATTGTGCCCAAGCTCCTCCAATAGCATCTTCAACCAAATTGCTTCTTTACTGGCTTGTGTAGCTGCTACATATTATGCCTCTATTGTGGATGTAGCCACAACTGACTGCAATTTTGAAACACAACTTACAGCTACACTAGCAACATTAAACACATACCCTGTAGTAGATTTGCTTTTATCCAAATCCCCTGTATAGTCAGAATCTACAAACCCATTGATTAATAAATTTGATCCTCCGTAACATAATGCAACATTTAAGGTCCCTTTGATGTATCTCAGGATCATCTTTACTATATTCCAATGCTCTTTGCCTGGATTCACCATGTACCGACTAACCACTCCCACTGCTTGTGCAATGTCTGGTCTTGTGCATATCATAGCGAACATTAAACTTCCCACTGCTGATGCATATGGTACTCGAGACATCTCCATCCTCTCTTCTTCACTGCTAGGACTCATACTGGAGGATAATTTGAAGTTAATAGGAAGAGGGGTAGAAATTGGCTTACAATCTTGCATGTTGAATCTTGACAAGATCTTCTTCAAGTAATTCTTTTGTGAAAGCCAAATCTTCCTATTACTTATGTCTCGGTGAATTTGCATCCCTAGAATCTTGTTTGCTGATCCCAAGTCCTTCATTTCAAATTCCCTGGCCAGTTGTGCCTTCAATTCTTCAATATGATCTTTGTTGGGTCCTGCAACCAACATGCCATCCACATACAACATCAATATAACAAAATCGTTATCACCAGACCTCTTGAAATAAGCACAAGGGTCTGCATTAAGTCTGTTGTATCCAAGGCACATAATGAAGGAATCAAATCTCTTATACCAACACCTCGACGCCTGCTTTAGACCGTACAAAGATTTGTTCAACCTGCAAACCAAGTTCTTCTTTTCTTTTTCTTTAAAACCTTCAGGCTGGAGTATGTAAATCTCTTCTTCAAGATTTCTATGAAGAAAAGCTGTTTTAACATCTAGCTGCTCTAGATGTAAATTCAATGTAGCACACATTGCCAAAACTACTCGAACTATTGTTAGTCAAACCACAGGAGAAAATATTTCATTGAAATCAATACCTTCTTTTTGAGCATATCCTTTGACCACCAGTCTTGCACGATACCTCTCAACTTGATCGTCACCATTTCGCTTGATTTTAAAGACCCATTTGTTACCAATTGACTTCCTTCCTTGTGGTAGTGGCACAAGGTCCCATGTATTATTTTTATGAAGGGCTTCAATTTCTTCTTGCATCGCCATCATCCACAGTGAAGCATCTGAGCTGTTTATTGCCTCCTGGTATGTTGATGGCTCACCGTCCTCTGTTAAAAGGAAGTATGCAATATTACCTTCTATAACATAATCTGAGTGCCAATTGGGACGTCTTCTCACACGATCTGATTGATGAGTTGTTGGAGATTTAGAACTCTCTGGTTATTGTTCATCATGTGCTGGTTCTGCTTCAGAAGAATCTCCTTGTTCAAACTCTTTTTCCACATGTATCTGAGTAGTCTCTGACTTTTCAGCACTATCATCGTCTTCTTTTCTTTGTAGTTTATCTTCTACAAAGATAACATCTCTGCTGATGATCACTTTGCGGGCGGTGGGATCCCACAAGCGACACCCATTTACTCCATCAGTATACCCCAAAAAATTGCATTTCCTGGATTTTAGATCCAGCTTTGAGATTTCTTGGGAGTTGTACATCACGTACACAATACTTCCAAATACATGGAGGTTTGAATAATCAACTGGTTTACCAGTCCACATCTCCATTGGTGTCTTCAGCTCTATTGCAGTTGATGGAGCTCGATTCACCAAATAACAGGCGGTATTGACTGCTTCTGCCCAAAATGATTTTTCTAGGCCTGCAACTCTCAACATTGCTCTTGTTCTCTCTAACAAGGTTCTGTTCATCCGCTCTGCCACTCCATTTTGTTGAGGAGTGTTCACCACTGTGAACTGTCTTTTGATGCCTTCTTTTTTGCAAAAGTCATCAAATTCTTCACTTGTGTATTCTCCTCCATTATCTGTTATGAAACACTTGATCTTATTTCCAGAATCAAGTTCCACCTGCGCTTTGAAGTTTTTGAAAATTGAAAACACATCTGACTTCTTCTTAATAGGGTACAACCAACATCTCCTAGAGTAGTAATTAATAAATGAGACAAAGTATTTTGCTCCGCCTAGGGATGTAACTGGTGCTTGCCATACGTCAGAGTGAACCAATTCTAGAACACTTTTGCCTCTAGAATTTGACGTGTTGAATTTCAATCGGTGCTACTTACTTGTTATGCAGTGCTCATACAAAGTAAGTGATACCTTTGTTAAGCCCGGAAGTAGTTTTTGCTCCACAAGGACTTTCATTCCTTGTTTTGACATGTGTCCAAGTTTCTGATGCCATAACATTGCAGAATCTGAACTATATGAGGCAACAGAGGCTTTTGCTTCTAGCAAAGTCTTTCCCTTCAGCATGTACAAGTTTGATGCTATCTTTTCGCCTTTCAACACCACAAGCACTCCACGGAACACCTTCATTATTCTTTTTCGTGTTTCAATCTTGCTTGCATTATTATCCAATAATCCGTAGGATAATAAAATTTTCTTCAGGCCTTTCACGTGCCGCACATCTCGAACAACTTTGATTGTTCCATCATACATCTTCAATTTGATGGTTCCCACGCCAACGATCTCTAAGGCATGATCATTGCAACTATACACAGATCCTTCTGAGACAGGTTCATAATGATGGAACCATTCTCTTCTTGAGTTCATGTGATATGTTGCTCCCGAATCAATGAGCCATATATCTGCATATCTTTTTCTACCTTCCACGGTGGTTGACGCTTCACAGCATAGATCATCTCCATCATCTGAAGTGTTTGCAGTATTGCCTTGTGGATTGGAGTTTTTATTTAGACTCCAACAATCCTTCTTCAAGTGACCATTCTTTCCACAGTTGTAGCACTTTAAATTCTTCTTGCTTCTCGACTTCAATCTACCATGTTTGTGACTACTGCTTTGGCCACGTTCTGTTGATCTCCCTCTCATCGTTGTCAACGCTTCTTCTTATTGCAGATTTACTTGTCTTTCTTCCTTGTTCTTACACTGATTTTCTTCTTGTAGAATAGCAGCTACAACGTCATCGAAGACTAGACTAGTGGCATTATTGTTTGTCAAGTTGATGATGAGTTGATCATACGAATCCGGTAGACTTTGAAGTAGAAGTTCAACACGTTCTTGTTCTCATATTTTACAGCTTAAGGATGTAAGCTGAGAAAATAAAGTGTTAAGTGTACTTAAGTGCTCCGTCACTGAAGTAGATTCTGGCATCCGGAGAGTGTACAATTTCCTCTTAAGGAAAATTTTATTGTGCAACGATGTGGCCTCGCACAATTTGGTGAGATGATCCCATATCTCCTTAGCTGTCTTCTTCTCCTCGATGCTTGACAATACTTCATCTGCTAATGCCAGATGAAAGTTTGCCATAACATTCCCGTCCACTTCGATCCATTTGTTGTCATCTGTGAAATCTACCGGCCTTTCACTGATAGCTGCTAGACAACTGTCTTTTTTCAAGATGGCCTTCATCTTCAATTTCCACAATGAGAAATTTCTCCCATTGAATTTTTCAATACCAAATTTCGTTGCCATAGCTTCTATTACAGATAGCTCCCACTATTTCACTATCGTGAATAGTTCTCTGGAACCTTCAAAGAATGGGTAATACCTTCTTACTTTCTTATGTTGGAGGATCCACCTTTTGGTAGCAACCACAAAGACAATAAGCAGATATTACACACTCAAATCTAGTCTGATACCAATTGTTGCGGAAGACGGCTATCAAATAGAGCAAAATCACAACTGATAATTTGAGAAAATAAAAATGAAGATAAAATAGACACAAAATTTACGTGAAAAACCCCTAAATAATATAGGGTAAAAACCACGGGTAAGAGTAGAAGAATTTCACTATGAGAAAATAGGAATTACAACTTCTCTCAATCTACCAAGGAGAAAACAATGATAATTCTCTCTTGATAAAAAGGTGAAAACAACTCTCAAGAAACTCTCTAAATTCTCTCTAGTATTGAAAGAAAGCTAGAATACTTTGGGATGATTTTGAAACTAAATGAGCTAGGATATTTATAGTTGAAACTTAAGGACTAATTTGTAAATACCCTAAATTACAATAACTAATATTGAGTTTTACCATTGTTGAAATTTCCACAAATGCTGCACCTTTTTGACCATGCATCATTCGGTGCATTTTTTTTTCAACTTTCAACTTGCACCTTTCGGTGTATTGAAAATCCAATTTTCGACATTAAGGACCATTGGTAATATTATCCCAATAGAAAATTTACTGCTGTAGAGTAGACCATTAGGATGGCAGGTCGGCAAGGGGAGGACTGTGCTAAAAGGCTATCTCACCGTACCTATTGAATGGGAAATGGCCACGACTTGGAAAACCAAAAATTTTGCATATTAAAGATGAAAAGAGCGAATCTCTGGGGAGTCTTAATGATTGGGTGGCCGTCTAATTAATACAATACAATTAAAGGTTTGTGTCAATCAATATGAATAGTTAGACTGGGACAAAAAAGAAAAAATATATGGTCGGAAAACGGAAGGGAAGCGACGGGGGTTCCCAACAAACGACATGACCCACCATCGACCGCCACTAGAGAATATTTCCTTTTTTGTTTCCACACTAATCGTCCAAGTCGATTGCTAGGCAATAATGGAGGCCAAAACACTGTTCAATTTTCTAACTCATCTGTTTAATTCATTACGCGGATATTTGCATTTGTTGGTCCCTCAAGGTAGAAGGTACCAAGGGACGACCCAACTGCTGCACTGATGCTTTCTGCACCTGAGAATGAATCACATGCTTTTTTTAATTTGAATTTTGGACAATATCACACACATAATATCCCCAGTTGATAGAAAAGGAAAGGCGGTGTGGTATGTATTGACACAAGAAAAGTGACTAGCATTGCAGGTAAGGTTCCACAAGCACAGATGATCATCATTCACAGCCTCATCCTCCTTATCCTCTCCACTCTCCCATTCCTGTCATCCATGTGACACTCATGATTACATGAGCACAACAAAATAAATGATCTTGGAGACCAAGATTTAAATTAAGGTTATAATCGTGTTTTAATTATGTTGTATTTATTGTGATTGCGAAAAAAATAGATGTTATTACAGTTATTATGTATTAAAGTCGTACAATAATAATTTTAGACGATATTATTATCATAATATAACTGCCGTTATTCTAGCAGCGACCATATAGAATCATCTATGCATAATATTCCACGTTACTTGTTATGTTAAAACCTTCCTGCAACGGTAATAAAAACCTATTACTTTCACACACATTAAACGCATGTTTTGTTTAGCTTCATATATTAAAGCTCTTCTCGACGCACCTGAAATGAAACTCGAGTGATGCATGTACTCGGAAATATTGGACATTTTTTCTCTCTGTAAAATTAGTTGATTTATGGGGTTAAAAATTTATTTTTTAAAAAGAGTATTTATTATAGTATCGATGATAGAAAAATGTACGAATTACTTAATGTCCTCTGAAAGATGTTTCAAAAATTTTCCAATGATAAACCAAACTTTTTTCTAGTACATTATCCAAATATTTTTCCCTCAAAATTCGTAACTGCAAATAATAATAATAATGCATATAAAAAGAAATACACCCAAAGACATTTCCTGTTGAAAATTAACAGGATCTACACAGAGAGCTGATTAGTTTGATTGATTTGTGGCAATAAAAAAAGGGTAAAATCAAGAGTCGATAGCTAACCAGTGGGAATACTGGATATTATATCAATGTTGTCATTCAACCTTGTATTTATTGATAACTCATCATCTTTATAATAGTTTAAACGGAGACAAGTGTTCGAATTTGATGGAGGAATAGTTTAGCCGACATGGAAATGGTAATAAAACATTGCATGAGACGCTTGTAGCTGTCCACTTATTCCAATGGGCTCCTGGTTTCATCGGCATTTACTATTTGTTTTCAGATATTGGTATATGCTAACATCCTAATATCTCATCAGATTTATTTCATAAATTGAAATAACCATAAAATCATATTTTTAATTATATTTAATGTAAAAATAAGTGTTTAAATTATATAGGATTTTGTTATATAATGTTAAACTCTTTTAGTTACACACGAATGTAGTACCGTTGGATAAGTGAAAATAGATGGTTGAGAATAATAATAGGATATGAGAATATATTTACTGGAAAAAAATAAGGAGTCAATCTCAACCATCTATTCTCACTCATCCAACGGTTGTAAAACTAAAAAGTTTTACATTGTGTAAGTGGATCTTAACCCTTTAAAGAATTTTTCGTTTAAAATAAGAGTCTAACATTTTTCATTACACTTTTAAGTACATACACCATGACAACCATTAAAAAAAATATTGTTAACTGACATGTACAATGTTTATGTTTTTTTTTTAATTTTTACTTTTTAAATTAAAAGTATTATTAGAAAAAAAAAACATTTTTTAGAAAATAAAAATTCCCTTCCCCTTGCATCGTCCCCTAGCACAGACCCCCACCCCCATCATCCCCGCTGAAAGCTCCCAAAAAATGGGATGCAATTTCATCATAACATTTGCATCAAACATATCACACCTTTAAGTTATAAACTAAGGGTTTTATAACATGGGAAATAGGGTTTATTATTAGGGATTTTGATATTTGAGATTTTAGGGATCAAGTGATGGTAAGAACAATGATAGATCACTGAATGGATGGCGACGTATGAGTGATCGTATGACGATGATGACCAGTGACTATTGAAAATGAGAATTGATATTAGACATTTTAAGATTTTGGGATTTGTTTGTAATTTTATAGAAATTTGGATATTTTTTAAAAATATTAGGGTAGAATATGCATTTAGTACCTAAACTATCAGTTTTAATCCGGTTTAGTACTTAAACTTTTAATTTTTTAAAAACCATACCTAAAGTTTAGTTTTTGTTTCAATTTAGTACTCGCCCGTTAAGTTTTGAAAAAAAATGAAAGTCTAGGTATCAAAACACGTTTAGTATTTAAATCATACTTAAGTTTTGAAAATTTAGGTACTAAAACGGATCAAAACTGATAATTTAAGTACTAAACACATTAAGTTTTTAACGAAAATATATTAAAATGAAACAAAAAGTAAACTTTAGGTATGATTTTGAAAAAAATTAAAAGTTTAGGTACAAAAACATATAAAAGCTGATAATTTAGGTACTAAATGCATAAATTACCCAAAATAACAATAATTTTATTTAAAAAAATCAAAAAATATAATAGTGACATATGTCGATTAACGATTTTTTAAGGGACATAAACATTTAAAATTATAACATAGAAAACGTTAGACATCTACTTTAACAGATTTTTTCTTCTTCTTTTGAATCCTAAAGAGAGTTAAAGGAACTAATGTCCTACAGTTGATAAATGCAAGGAATCCATTGCTAACGGTGGAATTATCGCTGCTTGTGGGGAAGGTAAGTAGATGGTTTCCAGCCAGCTAGGATCAACACTTGTGGCGAGCATGTCAGCTGGCTTGTTGCAGTTACGTGAAATCCAAATAATATCCGTAGCCCATCTGTACTGTCTGAGATTGTCAATAGCCCTGACTATAGAGAGTGGACTAACACTCGCGGTCGAAGCATTCAAGAGATTGACTGCCTCTGCACAATCGAATTGAACCTGCACAAATTCAAACCCCTGTTCCCAAGCGTATTGAAGCCCAATGAGAACCGCCTAGAGTTCAGCTTGGAGAGCTTGCACAATCCCAATAGCCTTCTGAAAACTGGAGAGCCAAGATCCTGATTGATCACGTAGGAGACCAGCAACAGAGCCAAAACCAATGTCGACGATACAGCGCATCAACATTCAAGCATAACCACCCTAGTTCCGGACCATGCCAATGAGCAGCTGGATGCAGGGCAGATAAAGAGGTGGATGGGGTGGAGCAATCAGAATAATATCGAGCCCAAGTGAACCCTCTGTTCAGGATACCTATTGAAGAAGGTGCAACAGCATTGAAGACATAGTCATTCCGAGCTTTCCAAAGCTGCCAAAGAGTTGAAACAAATAAAATAGGCCATGGAAGGTTCCATTCAGAAACAATAGCATGAGAACTTATGCACTCTTGAGTCAAATCCTCCAAATTCAGAAGAAAAAAAGAAGAGAGGGCTGGAGTTAGCATTTTGAGCCAAACAGTGTGCTTCCTTGCAATTCCGTAATATATGAAGGGCGGATTCTTCGGTATAAGCACATATTTAATTTTGAAAAAAAGAAAAATTTAATTATTAAAACGAAATAAAAGTGATAATTTGTGTATTAAATAATATACTCATATTAAAAAACTCAAGGATATCTATAATTAATCTAATTATAGTTAAAATTAAATTCTTAAAATGGATTAATAGTAGAGTGGTCTTTGAGTTTTTCAATATTTATTTAATAAAAATAACTTAATTGATGATATGTTTCGGTATGTCTTAGTAGTATCTATGATTTCAATGTAATACTGGGTTGGGATAAGCAATTTGACGGTTTAGAGAGAGAGGGAGAGAGTGTAATAAAATTTGACGGTTTAGAGATAGATGTGTAAATAAAAAGACATGCAATGGAACTTTGTCTCCAAAGTCCAAAATGAGAGAAAAAGGAAAGGAACCCCCATATTAACGTTTTCATCGAACCCAAACAACGACCAATCTTCTCTGTCTCCATTCTCTTTCCTGCCCTACAAACCGCTTATTATTTGACAATTTTCTCTCTTCGATCAGCCTCTCCACATGGATCCAGACCCCCCTCTTCACGAGACCTACAAGCCCCTCTTCGACAACACCAAAATCTCTTCAAACAACCGCCGCCGCCTTGTCACGGTGGAGGAACGCGACCTTCCATCGATTGATCTCAGCCGTTTAAGCCAGAACGAGCTGGAGAAAGAAAAGTGCAAGGAAGAGATGGCTAGGGCAGCACATGAATGGGGCTTTTTTCAAGTCATAAACCATGGGATCTCCATGGAGTTATTGGAGAAGTTGAGAGAGGAGCAAGTGAGAGTGTTCAAACAACCTTTCCAAAACAAGTGCAGAGAAGACAAGTTCCTTAATTTCTCCGCTGGCAGTTACCGTTGGGGCACTCCAACTGCTACTTCGATAGGGCAGTTATCATGGTCTGAAGCTTTCCACATCCCCATGACCGATATCTCAAGGTAGGTTTTTTAATTGTTCTATGAAATATTTTCCCTTCTCCCCCTTTTTTTTAATGATCTCTCTTTCTCTCCATCTCCTTACCTCTCTTCTTTTCGGCAAATTCGGTATAACGAATACTACTAACCAGGAATCAGTTGTTCGTATTCTACCCTTTTCTAAGCTACGACGGTTAAGCCTTTTGTTTTTTCTGTTACTATCATTTGTGTAGTGTATAACTGCTGATATTTCATGTCGGCATGTAATTTAAGCTTAGCTACTACACACAAATATTATAGTTTTTTCTTCTTGGAAAGAAACCAACTATTATAACGACGAGACAAGACAACATGGCTCAAATCCATGCTCTTTTTCTGGTCCCAATTCCCGTAATATCAACAAAATCTATTTAAACATAATTGTGTCTAAGCTTAAGGTTGTATTAAACCTAAGAAATGTTTTTCTCTACATTTTTGAACAAATAAGGAGTATACAAACGAGAAGCTATATACAGTTATGAGAATCGCTAATTAATATATATGGTTTGTTTTCAATTGTAAAATGATCTCTTAATAAAACTCTAGCTTAAAGATTGATTAGCAGAGCTTATAGGTGTGGAGACTACTGTGCTGTTAATCATGGCATGGGAGCAGATGTGATGAATTAAATCTTTGATGTTTGTGTAAGATTACCATGTGATTAGATGTGGTAAGTTTTTATTATTTTACAGTTTCACCAACAAAATGGATTAATAGAACATAAGATTTGAATATGTTAATACTTTAATCTTATTTGAGTAGAAAAAAAATATAAATATATTATTTAAAAGTTAGAAGGTTGGCTAGAATCAATATTTCAGTGAAGGACAGCATTATTCAGTTTAAAAAAAGATTCATATATTATAAAACAATTTAAAAGAATTATTAATAGAGTTTAAGTAGTTTTTAGACGGCTTTAATATTAATAGAGGCATAAAAGCTTAATATTTAAGATTATAATGAAAAAATATCATTTTTTAAAAAAGTCGTAGAACATATTATCATTTTAGTGATGAATTAATAATAGAAATATGATCTATTTGTACAATATAAAATTAATCAATTTTACAATAATTTATAATAATTGAATTAATAGAGATCCATGGTTGAAATTATATTTAATATTTTTTCATTCCGTGATCATATCTATATTTTTACCCTCTATTTTGTCAAGCCATAAATATAATCTCAATCATTGATTCTTATCAATTTTCAAGAAGATAAATTTTGATTAAAAATAATATTTTGTCAAAATATTATGTAAATTAAACATTCACTATAAGCTCTTTCACAGGGTTTATTTTTCCCTTGAATAAATTGGCAGGAATTTGAAGTTATAAAAGAAACTTAAGAATCTAAAAAAAATTATTCTTATAAACTCTAAATTTTCGTGAATTTAGAATTAAGAGTGATTCCAAAAAATTTGGTTATTCTCCAAATTTTTTTTTTCATATTTGATTTTTATTAAAAATATTAAAAATAAAAGAAAATCAAAAGTCCTATGATTTGATTAATAATAAAATATGTAATACTAAAATGAAAAACCTAGGAAAAGACTAAATATATATATATATATATATGTTTCATATGATATTTCATTAGTATCTTATCAATGTTTTGTCATATTAGATTTTAGCATCTAGGAAAATTTAACCTTTTTTTAAATGTCAAAAAGTCTGTTGATAAATTTTTAAAATCTTGAAGGGTGAATAATCTTAGAGCCGGTAGTTAAAAGCTTTAAGTTGTTACGTACCTCATATCTCTTTTAAGCTGTGAGTTCAATATTTATTAGGAGTAAAATTTTCTTACCTCCTTTCCTAGGTAGGGATTGTTCAAAAAGAAAATCTTGAAGCCCTCCTTTAGTTATGTTATTGTATATCTTATAGATAAGAAGATATCTTACCCTCCCAAACACAGTAAAATTTAGAATTTTCAAAGTTAGTAAAACAATATAAATTTCCTCAATGTTATCCATATAGTTTTCTATTTTGAAAAAAATATATATATAGATACAAGAGTTTCACCTAAAATTTATCAGTATGTATCAGCCTAGGACGTAGTTACACATGTTATAGTGCATATCAATTGAAGATCGAAAGAGAGACATTTCTTTTGTATCCATCTTTATTTGATTTGATAACTTTCCTTTTCATGTCCTAATAATTTACAAACAAGAGGTTGATATTAAACGCCCTATAGTCACCAAATTTGGAAAACTGAATGTTTCATTTCATCACAAGTGGTAAAAGGGTAAGACACACTGCCTTCTGAATTGCCTAGGTTGTGTATTTGGTTATCAAAGAAGCCCTAGATGACTCCGGTTCGAATCCGTGCTAAGAAAGAAAACTCTTATCTTTTTTTTTTCCATGGCCATAGTCGGTGGTCCTGCTTCAGACTGAGTTATTATCACATGTATCCATAGTCAAATGTGTGAGGTGTCACCCTCTTTGTGGAATTAGCTTCTGCAACGTCTCAGTAGCTTTTTTCTCAGATTTTAGCGACACAATCAATGTTGGCTTTAATTTCTCGTGGTCAAGTTGGTGCTAAGTGTTTGTAATCGGCTTACACCACAGATACATTGCACCCTGTCAAAAACAAAGGGTATGAAAAATCAGCATCATGGTGGGTTTCCTTGCCATGCATGTTCTCTTTTTTATTCATGGCGACTTACCTTCCAGACGTGAAGGTCACGACTTTATTTAGACGTTCAGTCTGACAAGCTTGATGTGGCCTCAACAATGGTCCTCGTTTTCTTGATGATCAATGCGTATATCGCAGCTACCTTCAGGAAAAAAATAATTATAACGCTGCTACTCCCTACCGTACGATTGGACCCACCTCCTCATAGTTGGGAGATCCTTTTTTCAATTTTCATTTCTTCAAACTATATATATATATATATATATATGTTAACCATCTCGTTGTGTTAACCAGCTCATCAATGGAGCCGTTTGCAACAAAAGTTGCTAGTGTTGCTCAGAAACTAGCTGAAATTTTGGCAGAGAAGTTAGGTCATAAATCGACTTTTTTCCAGGAAAGTTGTTTGCCAAGCACTTGCTATCTCCGACTGAACAGATACCCACCTTGTCCCATTCCTTTAGACATTTATGGTATAACGCCACACACCGACAGCGACTTCATCACTATATTGCGTCAAGATCAGGTTGGAGGTTTGCAATTAGTGAAAGATGGGAAATGGATTTCTGTTAAACCCAATCCCGATGCTTTAATCATCAACATTGGAGATTTATTTCAGGTTAGTATAAAACTTGTTAATGGTTTCCACAATTTAACCCTATGTTAAAGAGCTGCTGAATTGGATGCTTATTGATTGATATTTGTGCAGGCTTGGAGCAATGATTTTTATACAAGTGTTGAACATTGTGTGGTCACGCATCCAACAAAAGAAAGGTTTTCGGCTGCATATTTCCTGTGCCCATCTAATGAGACGGTGATAGAGAGTTGCAGTAACCCCTCGGTTTACACCAAGTTTAGCTTTAGGGAATATATGCAGAAAGTCCAGGATGATGTTCAACTATATGGTTATAAAGTAGGGCTCCCCAGGTTTCTTCCATAACGATTGTCACCAACTCAAAAATGTCAATTGCAATTTGCATCTTCTACTATATACACTAAGGTCATTGTTGTACAAATCTTAACGTTCTCTTTACTTTAAGAAGCATAAGTATAATTAACTCTATAAATAAGTTAAGCTGAGTTTGAGTATTATTAAGTTCGATTCGATTCAAAAAAGTTTAAAATTGAGCTCGACTCAACTTAAAAGCTCGCAAGTTTAAAATTGACAAACTCGATTTCGAAATCAAAAATTAGAACTCGACTCTAGATTAAAAAAAATTAAACTCAACATTCTCAGGCTTAACTTGAGAAGCTTAAACTCGAGCTCGAACTTGAACTTTAAGTACATAAAAATATTATATTTTTTATTAAAAAACATATAAATGTTAATATTATTAATATTTTAATTTAAAAAAATTAAAAATTAATATTTAATTGTTTGCAAGTTTTTTGAGTCAGGTATCAAATAGCTCACTTCGATACTTTAAGCTTGACTGAATCGAACTCGAGAACACACATGAATGCCGTTTGAGATGAAGAGAGTAGATTTTGCGGTCTGAGAACACGTACGAACGCGGTTGAGCTCCCTCCTTCTGTGTCTAATATTTAAAATCTAATTTAGAAAATCCAGACCAGTTTCCAGGTCCATATCTTTCAACAAGCCCTTGCAGGCACATTAGACTCCAAAGAAGATGAATTAGATGATGTTGTAGAAGATGAGCATACATTCATTGCTTCCATCTTTAGTCACTTGCGTACCAGAAGATTAATGAAGAAGCCAAGGCGAAATGGGTTGTTTATATCTGGAGAAGGAAAGGTCCATGAACATAGTAGGCGCCTAGCATTTGGTGGGGGTCCGAGTATTAGATACTTGAAGCCATAATAACAGTGTAAGGCTTGAAAATGTCTCAGTTAGGGCTTAGGACTAAAGTCCCATTTATTTTTTGAATTTTCAAATAATTCATAATTGAAATTTATCTGATTTGTATCCTATTTGATTATACGATTTTTTTTAATATCTGATATGAATTATTCAAAAATTTATAAAATGATAGAATATCTAAATTTTCGAATCAGATCATCGAATCAGATCTTTTTACACCCCTAACAACAACCTTTGAAAGAGGCGGTGTTTGGGAGGTAAGGCTGAGAGACCCTGTATGTTTAGGGTGTTTAAAATATCTGATCCAAATTATATGGCCAGTTGATTAAATTAAAAAATACGTGATATTTATAATAAAAATACATGATTTTACAAGTTGGGTACTCAACCCATTGTTTTTCTTGAGTTTCAGGATCAAATTCAGATCACAAAATATCCTTTAATCGGATATTCGTCAACCCAGAGTTCGATCTCTTATATTTTTTATTTTTATTTTTTTATATTAAAAAATTATTTATAATTCATAAATTATTTCATTATAACATTCTAAATTCCTAATTTATTAAATTATTTCATCATAATATTTTAAATTACTACTTTTTAAAATTATTTCACCCATATCTAAATTATTTTTTTAATTTTAAAATATTGTAAAAGGTATTGAATGATAAAGAGAAATAACTACTAATCTGATGGCACTCAATACACCGGTACCATGAGCTTCTCCCTGGACAGTATCATTAATTTCATCGGGTGGACAGTGAAAAGTGAGTCCCAAACGGTCAATTCCATGCCAACCGAGCCGTACCGTTCGCTATCGCATTACATTCACGAGGGGCAAACCGAAAACGCAATCTCCAATCAGTCAAAATATTTTAAATTTAATTATAGTTCTTCAATTTTATTTGTTAATAAGTTTTATTTTTAAAATCATATAATTTAAATTTTAAAATTTTACATTGTAATTATGTATTATAAACTTTCAAATTTTTTATTTTTTTACACAATATTTTTTAAAATAATAAAATTTAAGAAAATAGAAAAAAATTGAACCAAATACCCGGAACCAAAAACATAGATACCCAGATTTTACGGATACCCAACTTATGAGTGCCCGAACATCACAGAAATATAGATACCTAGATTTTAAGATAACCAACTTATGATTACCCCAAAAATTCAACAGACTGGAACACAGACATTTTGATACTCAGAAATCCCGATTACCCGAAATTTCGGATGCCTGAAAATACGAGTACCCAATGTTGAACATCCCTACTGTCTGTGGTGGCCGCCAGTTGGGTGTTGGACGCATTTCTCTTATGTGCCTTTGGATGTGCTGGTGTTTTCAGGTTTGCGGGTGGCATTTGGTTTTTACTCTTTATTTTTCATAGGACCCTCTCCCTCACTCTGCTTTCCTGGGATTTGTTTGAGCTAAATTTACTTATTTGCTTAGAGAAAAGAGAGATGAATTCTACGGTCATGACAAAATGAATCCTACAACAAATTTCTTATTTGTGGGTGGTATTTGTTTGAGCTAAAGCACGTTAAGAACAAGTTGATCGTGACAAAATGACTTCAACAACAAAAACAAAAATAATACAAAAGACCTCATATAAGTTTGACCTGATCAACGGCATTGTCTACGGTCATGGCCGCTCAGCATTATCAGGGACTGGACTAGTGTTTACAAGCTCCACTTTGGCCGCCTCATCTGCCCTCCCATTATTATCATCAACATCCAAAACATCATCCATCATATCATCCTCCCCAACATTGATATCTTCCACATCTTTCCTCATCTTCATTGTTGTTTCCACCAGGTATCTTTCTCTTCTTTGGACCATGCTCCAGTCTGTGGCTATCCAATTCTTTGTCCATAGTTTCTTGTAGGTTCATGTCATTGTTTGCTTTCCTAGCTTTCCGGGCATTTTGCCACCTCTCCAACTCCTTTTCTACGTTTCCAACATACTCTTCTCCTATTTGTTTCTGATATTTAGATAATTCTTCCCTCCTAGCTGCCTTCCATTCTAGAAACTCCTGTTATGCAAATGCAAATATATACATATCATGAACATTAACATCACATATTAATAAAATATAGCTAGATAGCACAAGAAAAAAAATGACACCCCTAGCTTTTGAAGGGAAAAAAAAATTAGCAAAGAAAGTTTTTCTTTATATGCTATAACTTTTCTCAGTATGCCAAAACAAATAGGGGAGAGAACCTACTTGTTCTTTTTGTTGCTCATGTATAGCCGCATCTTCATACAATGGTTTAGTTGGCAAATAATATATTGGAGGCTCGGTTTTGGTCCTGAAACATATTCCAAAAGCAATCAAAATTAGCCCAAATTTATCAAAGAACTATTGCAATCTACCTAAATCCCAGAAAGCAGGAATTTGTCTTCGGATGCTTCAAAACAAATATGCACTTGATCAGAAACTTATCTGTCTCAATAAAATTGTGAATATGGATAGTACTGGATCAAAGTTAAAATTAACCTGCAACAGATGGGTGTGCAGAACGGGTGTTAATGCTAGAGTCATTCATTGCCAAAGCAATATTAAAGCAGAAAAGATTTTATGCCCCAAAGGCGCTGACACCATATAATAATAAAATTGATAATACATAAATACCTTATATAATTGTTAAGCTTTTTGTGGTGCTCACTCCACTGAAGAAACAACAACTCCATCTTCTTTTCTTCAGCCTTCGCAGCCACCCGAGCCCTGAGAGTCTGAAAGCAGAAGCAGAAAGCAATAAGAACCATTTACTTCCTTCTACATTGAACACTAACAGCAATAATGGTCAATGACAACCAGATCTCTCCTCCTCTTTTCTGCAATCTGTTCACGCTCTTGTTGCCTCAGCTTCTCACTTTCTTCACGAGCTCTTTGCTCGGCCTACAAAGAAATCCAAACATGTAGTGACCAGCAAATCCCCAAACTGTTCAATGATTATTTATTTGTACTTGAGACACAAAAAATTAGGAGTCTCATGGAAACAATGTCACCCAATGGTTTTTCCAGCCAATTGATAATCATTTTGAATTCCCTAAGAATCACTGAGCTAATCATAAGAAACCAGAAATCACAGTATGGAAAAACCAAAGCTTACTCTTTGCAAAGAATTTGATCGTCTCATATATGCCTCTGTCTCCGAAATTTGCTTATCTTCTCTCCTGAATCTCTGCAAAAATGCAAACTAAAAGAAGATATTATCATGAATCTACAAAAACCAGCACATAGAAACGGGTAATAATAGAGTTAAGTACAAAGATGGGTTTCCAAGTTCCAGTTCAAAAATCTATTGATATAAAACCACCCAAAAGCGGAGATGGGAGGCTGAAATTGATTATCTACGAAAAAGAGACCTATATTGCAACCGTTGTGCAACTTTGCAGCTCACAGCTTCTTGTTAAGCCATTTCTTTAGATCTTTGCTTTACTTAATAAAGTTTAGGCAGTCTGATTTCAATCCAGAGAAGGAATTTCAATAATTACCAATTCCCTAAGACAACAATCACAATAAAAATACCTCCAAAGTCCCTAAAAGTTGCCCCAACATCCTTCTATTCCTATTAATCAAGCCTGGGTCCTCATCCTTGGGCAGAATCCTTGGAACATGATCTGCAATTGGAACTTCAGCATCCTAACAAAAAAAGACAACAAAAAATATCATGCATTCATGGACCTAAATAATGTCACGGTTCAATAAAATTTAAATTTAGAATGCGGAAAAACCTTCTTCAGTCTTTGGTTTCCATCCCTTCTAGACCAACCATCTTGCTGCAGAGTTGAATGTTTTTATCACTCTCATCAACTGGACCAGATCGTTCAACAGCCATGTCACTGATATCCTTTTCCACTTCATCATCAACAATCTCTCCATCTTCCACCTTCAGTCCGAAATTAAGAAAATCGTAATAGAATGTTTCAGGCGCCATAGAAAAACAGTATAAAGGAAGTGCAAAGAAAATCTACGTAAATCCAGTCTTACTCAATCCAGCAAGAAAAGGTTTACCTTTACAACAGCTGATGACAATCGCTTCTTAGCCGGAGGTTGATCTTCTACATCTGTCCCATCTGACTACAAGCATTAGGAAAAGAAAATAGAAAAATTCCATGAACCCTCGAAAGAGAGAAGGAGCTTAAGCAAGACTTAAAGAGAAACATAACCATACAGGTCGAAGAAAGCCATGTTGACGAGAACCATTGGATGCTAATTTACGAGTACCGATGCTCGACAATCCTCCCCTTCGGAGACCTCTAGGATCCCTCAGCCTCTCCGTGATCTATATATAAATAATACAGTATAAACAGATTAATTAAAAATATACATCTTAATTCTTAACAGTATACTGTGGACTCACATTAAAGAGGAAAACGCAAAGAAAGAAGGAAAGAGAAACCTCTCGTTGTTGCCGATGAAGCTCATCGATCTCTCGCTGAAGCTCATCTGCTGTCTTCTCGACTGCAGTGCTCCCCATTTGGATTTTTACTTCGATAATCTGTAAGAAAAGACGACCAATGTTAACTCAAAACCCCTTGAAAGAGGTTTCTTCTTTCTTTTTTAATAAATAAAATATAATGAGTTTGATTTTTTTATTAGCCTACATAAAATGGTCGATACTTGGGCAGTTTACCATTCATGCTTCTATTAAGAAAAGGCCCGTTGAAATCCAAAACCCCCCCTTTTTCTCTTTTCCTACTAGAAAATTAACTTTTTTTCAAATCATATCACATCATATAATATACTAAGGTATATTGTAAAAATAGAAAGTTGAATTAACTTAAAATTTAAAGATAATAAGTAGGTTTCGCCAGATCCAATTTAGTCTTCTCAACAACTCCAGTATATATTTCTTATGACTTAGAAGCATCGACTCTCCACATTTCTGAGCTTCAATACCAAGGAAATAATGGAGTTCACCCAAATGCTTTATTGAAAGCTTTGCGCCTAAACAAGCTATCACTTCTTCTATTTCTTGTTTGATTGTCTAATGATAATAATATCATCAACTTAGACAAGTATATATATGTGAAAATAGGCTTGTTATTCCTTACAAAGGACACATATAAAGCCCATCTCAACTAGATATTCTGACCTTGTCATACCAATTTGAAAAACTTAGAACTACCAAATAATAAAACTTTCCTTGAACCATGTACAACAAATAGATGCGAATACATCTCAGTAAACATACAGAATATAGTTCATATTTCAAGCATACTAACACTTATAAAGTAAGCTTGACCTGCCTACGGTAAAGAATTGCAATATTTCCATAGGAGTAACAACCAACAGCTCAGGGACATCGGCGGCAAACGGTACATCGACGTGCGAGACGTCCGACGGGGGTAAAAGAAAATAACAAGAAGAAAAGAGAACTCAGAGGCTTACCAGATTACTTAACGGTGGACCACGGGTGCCTTTAAAAACCCCGAGAGGTTTTCTTTCGTTTCACCCAACCGGTGGACGAAGGGAGAGTACGGTTATCTGGGTTATACTCGCGATCAAATGTTGATGTAGATGGTAACCACCGATGATGCATAAGACGACGTGATGAAAAGGGCCGGATCTTCGCCGTGAAATGATCAAAGGAGAGAACAGAACGAAAAGCTAGAAAGGGAAGATGAAATGACGGTTCCACCTTTACATGTAAATGAACTGACGAACCGTTATATACGTTTATTTATTAAATGAAGGAATATGAACCAGATTTTGTGTTCGTTTAATTAAATGAACGAACATGAACATAGGTCTCGTTCGTTCATTTACGTTCGTGAACGTTCGGTTATGTTTGTTTATGTTCGTTCGGTTATGTTCGTTTATGTTCGTTCAATTATGTTCGTTTATATTCATTCATTTATGTTTAATCTAATCTTCTTAAATCAATTTTGGTGATCAATTTGTAAGTATCTTAAAAATATTAATTAATCCCATATTTTGATGACCAACTCTATAATTAACCCAATTTTATTTGGAGATTAAATCTAATATGTTAACCCGTGAGACACCTCGCACCTATATTCATTTTCCTCCTTTTTTCCCAAACCCTAGTGTTCACTGGATAGTGGAGACGATCGGTGAAAGCTTCAAAACAAGTTATATTATAGTGCAATATGAAGTTTTATAGGTCTGTTTTCATCTCTTTCTCTATTTTATTTGGCTTAATAGTTTATATGTAAAGTTATTGTTGTTATCTTCACATCTAAATCTCAAGAAAACATCATACTTCTTTCTAGAAATAGATAAGAAGATAAATGTAATAATCGGAAGTATATGAGCATCAGTAAAGAGAAAAATATATAGAATTTGTCAAAAAAACAAAATAAAGGTTTCTATTCAATTTCTGAAAAGGAGTGTAATAGCGGAAGTAATGAGTTTCCCAGGAAGAACCCATTTATAAGTAGAAAATACACTTTGACAATGAACTTTTGTTTTCATAGTTCTTGTGTGACCTTTAGTTGTGGAGTAGACTTTAGATAGGTTAAAATTTTGAATGATGGTTTAGCAATAATATCAGTTAGATATGTAGCATCGGAGGGATTTCGGATCTATGTTATTGTCTTGTAGTCCAATTTGTACCATTCGAAATCTTCATGTTGTTAAATTTTCTATTCTGCTAATGGAAAGGATCATTATTAACAAATCTCACTAAAGTCTGACATTGATGTCACAAAACTTTTAGCCATCGAATTTATTAGAATAACGTAGTGGAAAATGATTGTTCATATGTAATCATGGATCACTAAGATAAATATTATAATATTAAATTAAAGTCGTGTGGATCATTTAATATCTTTAAAAGATCGATCGAAATATATGATATCTTCAAACATTTCATCACTGCTAATTAGCTCTTACGCTATTTATCACTGTAGATTTGGTTGATTTGCATTGTCGACTATTTTTCATGAAAGAACAATGGAATGTAGGGTCTCCAACGTTTATGTTTGTGTTCGTTTATGTTCGTGTTCGTTTATGTTCATTTATTTATTAAATGAACGAACATAAACAAGTTATATTCCTTAATGAATGAACATGAACAAAAAAAATTGTTCGTTTATGTTCGTGTTCGTTTATGTTCGTTTATTTATTAAATGAATGAACATGAACATACATCCATTCATGTGCGTAAAGTTCGTTTACAGACCTAGTTCCTCCTCCTAAAACTCAAAAAGATAACTTATATACCATAGGAATTGTGTAAATTTCGAGGCGTGACCTTGTAAGACACTAGGGTTTATATATTAAGCATCCATTTCTAACCCGAATTCACTTTACTCTCCCCCCTTTTCTAATTTGGCCATTAGGGTTTATCATTTTATATAACTCTATAATTAAATTTAAATTTAAATATTTTATTATTAAATATGAATTTAAGACGAATTAAATTCGTGGAAAAATATTTAAAAATTCAACCAATAAGAATTGAATCTAATATATTAAATAAATTATTTAATTTTTTTAAATAAATCTAAAAGGTTTTAGAGACTTTTGAGAATAGTGTTGATTTTGCTTTGTCATAATAGCTAAATTTCTCATGCCATCAAATGTTAATAACTAAAAATTGATGTCTTTCGATAAGCAGCCTTCTTTTTATTGTAGTTTATTCAAAACCCATCTTCATAACAATATGTTTAAAAATAAAAAGGAACAAAATAATACAATAAGGGGTGTTTGATTCAAGTAATATGAGATTACAGAGGAAATGTAATGTCATTCCCCCGTTTGGTTGGCCAGTAATCATATTCTCTGATAATCTTTTATTACCAACAGTGATATTTTGGGGGTATATTAACAGGAATGTGATTATCCCATTCCCTTAGGTATTATTGGATTACCGGCGTTTTGGACTAAAATGCCCTTAATATTTTTTCTTTCAAAAATATCATTCTTCTGTCGTTGAATAATAAAAATTCTACGAAGGTTAAATTACAAATTTATCCTTAAACTATTTTATATTTACAAAAAAAATCTATAATTAGAATTTTATATAATTAGAATTTTATATGAAGTTCAGGGGTTAAAATAAAATTTTACCCTTTCATTAAACCTATTTATCTTTTCAATTTTGTAAAAAAAAAGTATATAAATTTTATGAATTTATTTTTTTAAAGAAAATATATAAATTAATTATAGTAATATTATAGTAAAATTCAACTTGTTAAAAAATAAATATATAATAATGACAATTTGGTAAAATATATATTCCAATAATCTTTTATTCCTTTAATCAAACACTATAATATTACATTCATGCTAAATGAACTAAACACAAAATACAACATTCCCAATAATCTTATTCCCGCCGATAATCTTTTTCACACTGATAATCTTACATTCCGTGAACCAAACGCACCCTAAGGGTAGGGATAAATTAACGGTAGGGAAATAAATTGCTCCAAAGGCCAAATGATTGTTGAAAATATGCATGGAAAGATTAATAATCTGCTTAAAAATCACACAGAAATATTAATATAGTCAATACAATCATAATAAATACAACATCAAGCTATTTACATATTTTTTTGAAAAAAGATATCATCCTATACAGAGAGTATATGAATTCAACTCTAAAACCTATTGTATTGTAGTGTGTATACAGTGAAAGAGTAAAAATATTACCAAAATAAATGAGATATTAAGCCATTAAAATATCAAAGATGAAGAAATCGAGATCCTTTAGAAGCATTGATGATTAAATTTAATGGTTGATATCTGCATCTATTTTTGTTGAGCAATTAGACCACATACATACATTATGAACAATTAGTGAACATCAATCATTCACACTACAAAAATATAAAGCAACTAAATTTTATAAAAACATATCGCTCTTATGCCCATCCATTACCGAGGCCTAAAATGAATTAACTAAGTTTGAATATTGTTTAGTTCAACTCGAATCGAAAAGTTTAAAGTTGAGCTTGACTCAACTCAAAAGCTCGTGGGCTTAAAATTGTCAAGTTCAACTTGGACACAAAATAAAAATTTTGAAGCTCGACTTGAGCTTGAAAAAAAATAAACTCGAAATATTCTTAGACTTGGCTCGATTAATGCTCGAACCTAAACCCTAAGTACATAAAAACCTTATATTGCATATTTTATAAAAAAATATACAAATGTTATTATTATTATTAATTTAATTTTAAAAAATTATATATTATTTTTTGACTTACTCGCGAGCTTTTTGAATCGGGTATTAAGTGGCTCGTTTTGGTTCGTTAAGAACACAAGTTGAGTTCTAACTCGAATTGAATTCATTTAAATGAGTGTTGACCGAGTTGAACTCGAGTAACTCATGATCTCTCTCATTTTATTTACACTCTTAAGTCTAATATAAAATATTATTTGATAAGAAACCCCGTAAATTGACCTAATTTTCTCTCTAAAGTAATTTTTAATTTTTCTTTCAAAGTGTCATATTTCTCGTCATCTCTCTTTTTCTTATTTTCTTTTTCTATATGTTTAATTTTTTTAATTTATATCTGAATAAATATTCTTCCGTTTTGATTTCTTTCTTTTCATATATTGTTTTAACATTATTTTATCTACTTTTATGGCACAATTGTTTTTCTATTTCTATGACACAATTTTGTATACCATTATGATAGTTTGACGTTTCGTGTTGCATTCATTGCGGTGCACCTCCTCATCAGGAAAGATCAATGGTCACACATACTTAGATCCTCTTTTACAATAATTTATCAATACATTTAGAATCGTTCGCGGAACAATATATAATATTGGTTCTCTCAATCTCTACGCCTACATTAATATTGTGTCTAATTTTAAATAGAGAAAAAGGCATTATTGATAGTTGTTAGGTTTTTTTTAATCTTCTTTAAATTTTTAGGTTGAAATTGTGTTATTTTTGTTATACTTAGTAGCTCCAAGATATAAACTTATTTTCGTATGTATGGACCTTTGAATTCGGAGAGTTCTACTATAATAAATAGGTGCTCTTTTTCCTCTTCCGCATTTCGATGTTGAATCTTGGCTCAATAGCGGTTATGAAGAATTTTTTTAATGAGGCCCCACTTTTATTTAAAAAATGATAATTTACAAATACTAGTTTCAAGGGTGTTTTTCCCGAAAAATCACCCCTCCCATTTAATATTCCCGATCAGGCACCGTTCAGACTATATTTCCCGATCTAACACCATTTGCAAAAAGACGCGCCCCCTGCAGCGCGCTTTACGCTGATTTGGCGCCACGTGAGATAAGGCGCGCCTCTTGCGACGCATCTTATGCTGACATGTATACACGTGTGTAAAGCGCAGGGTAGGTGTGTAATTACACCTAAGGCGCGGTGCAGGGGCTGCGCCTTACCTATAAATCTGACACGCTTCAGGAAGGCGCGCGCCCTGCGCCGCACATTATGTGTAATTACACACCTACCCCGACTCTTCAATACCCCCAATCCTCCCTATAAATACCCCCATCCTCAATCACTTTCATCACACCAAATTCTCTCAAATTCTCTATAATCTCTCTCTAAGGTATATTTTATTATATTTTTAATATTTTGTATTTAATTTATTTAATATTTTACTTATTTACTTTTTTTGCAGATATAAAATGGAAGGCAATCTACTTCGCTTGGATGAAAATCATATATCTCGACACTTTGTTGATACGGTAACATTTTAACGTGTTAATTTAATTTAAATTATTAGTAATATTTTGTTGATTTATTTAATGCATGATTATTAGATTAAGAATTAATTTTTGTAATTATTTAATTTTAGGAGAATGATCGTGTATTAGATCCTTTTATTAGGAATCTTAAGTTAGTGATACCTAGCTGTGTCTTGTCGTATTTAGTAGAGGCTGGATTTAATTACATAGGTAGATATCAGGGTCACTGTAAGATAGAACCAGACCTTATTTCTGCCTTAGTATAGCGATGGAGGTCGGAGACCCATACATTTCATCTTCCGTGCGGAGAGTGCACGATTACACTTGAGGATGTTGTTATGCACCTGGGGCTTCCAGTGGATGGAGATGTGATATCAGGAATCGTGCAGGGTTCCCAGACTTCTTTATGCCGGGAAAATCTAGGACGTGTCCCAGAAAATTTTAAAGGTGGTCGGATACCGTTAAATTTGTTAGATGCCAATTTTCGGGAGTTGAGCGAGGACGCGTCTGAGGGTGAAGTTAAAATGTATGCACGGACATGCATATTGCAGCTGATAGGAGGATTGTTGATGCCAGAAAAATCGTGCAACCAAGTTCACTGCATGTGGTTGCGACACCTTGGTGACTTTTATTTGGTCGGATCACTCAGTTGGGGCTCGACAGTTTTGGCTTTCTTGTACAGGGAGATGTGTCGAGCCACTGACTACAGGCGTAATGCTATCGGTAGATGTCTCCTGCTGCTGCTGCAGTCTTGGACATGGTATCGATTGCCCTTTTTATGTCCCGTGTTGAAGAACCCATTCGTATTTACGCTACTCTTGAGGTAATTGTAAAACTAATTTCTTATATTAATCATTTTATACAGCGTATAATAATTTTTTTTCCTCGAATAGGTGGTTTACTGATAGGAAAAATCATCAGGATCTACCTGATGATTTAGAAAAAAATTAGGGTGCTCATCGATCAAAAGGCTGTCACACATGTATGAATTTTAATGTTTAAAAATCGATTTTAGATTATAGTTATATAATTAAATTATTATTTTGATAAAAATTATATATATTTGTTTTAGTTTTAATGGGTGCCATATTATACTGATGATGTGAGGGCGATGATCCCACCTGAGTTGAGGGGACTATCAGATGTTTGGATGGCGATGGTTCCTTTGATCTGTTATGCGACCGTCGAGTGGCACTCCACTGAATGCGTGCTCTGACAATTTGATTGTTTTCAACCAATTCCGGAAGCACCTCACAATATGGACAAGTTGCATAGCACAGATAGACGTGGCAAGACAGATACATATTGGCTGGTGAGGCATCATGAGTGTGTCGTGTTGTGGGAGGATAGACATCGGTGCCTTCCCCGTAGAGAGCCCATTTTTGATGACCTCTTGATGGTTACTGACGATTATTATGAGTGGTTCAACAGTAACGGGAAACCATTTCTGCTTCCCGAGGATGCATGAGGGCAGACCTTTCCACGACGTTGACAGAGACGTTCACCGACACAGAACCAACGTCCCCCGACTCATGGACGGAGAGTAGGTGCTTCCGGTTCATCCTCAGCTGCACCAGCAGGACCTTCACAGCAGCCATCACCATTCCCTTACCCGATGTCGCCACTACCATTCCCTTACTCGATGCCGCCGCCGCCGTCACAGAGTTATATGACCCATCCTGGAGGCTACTATGAGTCTATGTTTGCAGATCCAACTTGGGGTTCATATGCTAGATATTTGGCGGGTTCATCCTCATTACCCATGGCCGCAGCACAGACGCCTCCTGTATAGTTTTCACACTCAGCGATGTCTGGGTTTTATAAGTTTTCCCAGTTTTCGCAGGCCGGTGAGATAGTCAGTCATACACCTCCAGGGTCCTTATTCTATGGAGGTGCTTCATCGTCATCAGCTCCTCATCAATAAAATTTAGCTGCTCAGGACGAGGACGAGGACGAGGACTATGATGATGACAGCGAGGAGTCACAACCAGTGATATGAAGAAATCCTCCTCGAGACCGACAGCCACCGCCCTGCGGAACATATTCGCGTCGCAGACATCGATAGATTTTGTTTTTTTTATTATATTTGTATTTAGTACTTTTTTATTTAGTTGTTTATTGAACTTTTTATTGTATTTTTTATTATTTATCATTTAATATTTACTTTAATTTGTTAATATAGTTGGATTTATTTTAATTTATTTTGTTAAATTTGTTGGAGTTTTTGCTAATTTATTTTTGCTTAATTTTGTTTACTACCATTTAATATCAGTTATTGTAATTTGATTATCATTTATCATTTAATACTTATTGTATCGTTAATATCAGTTATTCGTTAATATAACTCCAACGTCCAATCTCGTATAATTGTATTGTTTTTTTAATCTTCATCAGTGGTTATCGAATAACATTAACTTGAAGTAAATGCAAATTAAAGTACAATAATTATTATTTGATACACAACTACATCATTTCCTCATCAATTGTTACTTGATGACAACATAAGTGGACATGTTTTTCTAGTGTGTCCTGGGTTTCTATAATGCTCACATCTTCTGTCTTGTCTAGATCTTTCTCGAATATCCATATCACAATGAATTCGATTGGATTTTGGATGGCCACGCTCCTTCAATAAACTCAGATTTGGTACAATCGGAAGCCAATCTTGAACCTCATCAGGGTCTTTGTCATTACCTATAGGGGGAACTCAAATTCATATACCTTAAAAACTTCATATAGTAGGTATACGGGATCCACAAAATGGTTATAGTCTTGACGTGTATGCGAGCAAGCTGCTATCACATGAGAGCATGGATACTTCAGAGCTTGAAAAAACCCGCAGTCGCACGTTATATTCCTTAGATTTACTCTTAACGATACAACTTCAATCCCTTGAAAAGGTCACGGTAACTCTTATACGAAACATTTTATGCCTTCTAGAGAAGCTTGTTACATACATTCCATTTGATGCATCAATTTTTTTTGTAGATCTGCAACTAATCTAGGGTAATAGACATGACCGCCTTGCATCCAGGTTTGAGCTTGTCCCCCGAGCTTCGCAAAAAGCACCCCCAAACGAAAATATGTAGTCTTTACCAAAGCCGCTATAGGTAAGTGACGTGCACCCTTTAAGGTTGGATTGATTGCCTCTGCCAAGTTAGTCTTCATGTGTCCATATCGATATCCACCATCATATGCGTTCGTCCACATTTCTTTATCGATGAGGCTGATGTAATCGTATCCTTCCTCGTTCTTCGCCCGTAAATCTTGAAGCATTGATTCAAACGTTCGAGGAAGTAGTTCGTAACCTGATCAAAAAATGTATAACTTACTAACCTAATCAAAAGGATCGAAAGAAAACAAACTACATTAGTTTCACTTACCCATGCGCACAAGTAATTGACGCTCATCATTCTTCTTGTATCTTCCATGGTAATTTGCAGCAATGTGTCGGAGACAATACCTATGTTGGACAAAGGGTGGTTGCCACATTGGACCCCAACACTCCATTGCTTCTTTGATCCCAGCTTCGCGTTCTGAAATGACATAGATTTTTCCCCTCGTGATAACATGTGCACGTAAATTTTGGAGGAAAAAAGCCTAAGAATATGTATCTTCTCCTTCGACAAGAGCAAAAGCAACTGGAAGAATGTTGCGATTGCCATCTTGGACAACTGCCAATAATAAAACTTGCTTGTATTTTCCATACAAGAAAGTCTCGTCAATCTGGACCACAGGCTTGCAGTATTTGACAGCATTAACGCAATGTGGGTAAGTCCAAAAAACCCGGTAGAATTGGCATCGATCGCGAAGAACTCGATTATTATGGTATGTATAGAAGGTTTCAAAGTCCACAATTATCCAAGGATTCAACGTTTGCACCAGCCTAAACCAACCTGGAAGTTTGTTGTAAGATGCATCTCATTCGCCATAAAGTTTGACAATGGCATTTTGTTTTGCCAACCAAGCTTTTTTATAGGAGACAGTGTACCCATACTACGACTGTATAGCTGAAATCAACACTGTAACAGCTAGATGAGAGCTTGTTTTTACCATGAGCATGATGGCTTGGCATATCATTTCAGAGTCCAAGTTGGGTTGATCTTGGTTGACCCCTCCAGCACAACATGTGTGAGGACCGTTGTATACTATTAGTTCCCATATGTTGTTTTTCCTCTTCCTCTTCGATACGCGAACCATCCAATTGTATCCATTTTCGTGTCGGGTACAGTAGCATACATATTTTTCAGTCGTCGAGCGGTTGACTCTAGACTGAGCAGAATTACGAATATTGTAATTTTTTATAGCCATCACCACTTCTTCTTTGCTTGAAAACTCCATGCCTAAAGATAACTCACCATTATTTATTGATGAGTAATATCCATAGCCACCGAGATGAGACATATCCGCAAATTCTGGCCCATATATTGCACCATAATCAACTTCATACATGTGTGCTGGAGGGTCAGTTTGTGCCACATTTCCTGAAACTTCATTTACATCATCATCATCATCGGAGTTGAATTGCGGTGATTCTGGGTGAATGAATAGTCCAGTCTCAGCACCATCTGCACCAGGCTCACGAAGTGGTTCTTTTGGAAGAGATGATGGCTCCTCCATGCTCTCTACATTTAGGTCGAAGAACCTACTACTTGCACGCCTTCCACTTGAACTGGAAGGCATATCGATATTGAGATCGAAAAAGCTCGCAGTCGAATGTCTCCCCTTGTAGCTTAAAGGCATCGTGTCAAATGGAAACTGCACAGATTGTTGTGTCGATGGCATCTCCATATTAAGGTCAAAGGGATTTGCAGATGAATGTCTTCCCCTTGAACTGGACGCGATGTTGCCATTCAAATTTTTCGTCGACCCACCTCGGTACATATCTTAAGGAGTTGTGGATGAATGTCTCCCCATTATGGCATTAAAATCATTACACATTACTGTCGTCGGGCTGTCAACTTGATCAACTTGTTCAGCCAGCCCATAGTGGGAGCCTAATGATTGGCCCCAAACAGCACGCACTTGAACAAAATTTGCATACATCAGAATATCGGCGTTTGAATAATTACTTTGAGCTTCAACCATCATTTCAACATCATCATTGTTCGAAATTTCAAACGCTGTATAAGTTAATGGCAACAATGATGTTGGAAGTATGTACTGCAACGACGACATTCTTCTACTACTTTCGACATGAATCTTCCTCGAAATCTTCGTTATCAGCTCCTCAAGAGTTATGTTTCTCTTGAATGATATTTTAACATGCTCATTTGATACGAAAACAACACCAGTTTCATCTTCTCGAATTTCACCATCATAATTAACAATAGCTGAAAGTCGCGCTATTCTTTAAGTTTAAAAGTGCGACAATATTATATCTACAAAAAAATATCTAAAACAAACCTGATTAAATAAATAATATATGAACGAAAATATAACACAATAAAATTTTTACACATAAACGTAAATAATTTAAATAATATAATTTTATATTATTACCTGCACCGCAAAAATATTTCGATGTATGCTCCCGCTCTCCCCTTGAACTGGCACTGAAATTAATTGAAAACAATTACTATAATATTTTTTTTAAATAATCTTAATAAATAATAAGTATAATAAAAAAATTATAACAAAATTACCTTATAACGAAAAATCACACGAACTTCTGAATCAAATATTAGAAGATTGCCGGATTGTTATATTAATTTTTTCTGTTTAGAGGAGATGTGAGGAGTTACCGGAGGGGAAAGGGTATTTATAGTCGAGAAAAGTTACAAGACGTGGTACCTGCACTGCGCCTTATATAATTATCAGATTATATAATTATGTTAAAGGTAATACGCGACCCCTGCCCCGCGCTATACATGTACGTGGCATAAGGCGCGCCACAGGGGCCACGCTTTAACCACGTGTATCCAACTCATCATAAGGCGCATCGCAGGGGGGCGTCTTACCCCACGTGGCGCCAAATCATCGTAAAGCGCACTGCAGGGGCGCGCCTTTATGCAAAAGGTGTTAGATCGGGAAATATAGTCTGAATGGTTCCTGATCGGGAATATTAAATGGGATGGGAGATTTTTCAAGAAAAATGCCAGTTTCAAGTGTATATGTATATATATGGGTTAGGATGGATGGATGGATGGATGGATAGATAGATAGATAGATAGATAGATAGATAGATAGATAGATAGATAGATAGATAGATAGATAGATAGATAGATAGATAGATAGATAGATAGATAGATAGATAGATAGATAGATAGATAGATAGATAGAT